>NC_025997.2:52267534-52472534 GCF_000442705.2 Elaeis guineensis
TCAAGTACTTGCGAAGTCAGAGAGCTGATCAAGATAGGATTGACCACTCCAAGATTTGGAGAAGAATGAGTTGCTGTATTTCAATTTAGCAAAACCTTGGCCAGGGTAATCCATCAGATGGATTTGATATTTTGAAATACAATATGGACAACCTGATCAGAGTTGACAGTTGAACTCTAAGGTATCCTATGAGTATTTTGATCAAGGGAATAATTATGTTGAAAACTATATCCGCATGGGTTCTAAGGATATTGTTCTACACATTCGACCTATCCGACCGTCGGGTACCATTGCTAGATGGTCACTTCGATTGGTAAAAAAATTTATTTTTATACTACTCAACTTAGGTTTTGGACCTATGAGTCACATACATTAGAGTTATGTCCAATCAGATGGTTTGATCAACGATAGAATCGTTCTAGGGTTAAACGATCATACATTGACATTTACCTAGTACAAGTATTACAGGAGGATCGATTAGAATTCGATTGCTAATTGCTTAATTTGATTAAGCAATGGCTGAGATTAAGTCTAATTGAATATGATTTAATTAGATTGATTTGATCTTGATTGGATCAAGTTCAATTGATTTATTGGATAAGCAAGTACAAAGAAAAACTAGTCCTAGTCCAATTAAGACTTGGGTCAACCTAATTTTTAATTTGATTAAAAAATTAAATCAGATTTAAATATAATTTAATCTGATTAAACTAGATTCTTAATTGAGTTAAGACCTATTTTAATTGGGTTGATTTGGTTTTGATTTGATTTGATTTGAGAAACCAAATTTGAACAAGTCATAGATTGAACCCTAGTAAGACTAGGATTCCACCTTGTGCCACCTTAGCCCCCACGCCCACTCTCTCTTATTTTCTTTGAACAAAATCTTCTCTCCAGGCCTTCACCATGCCCAAAGCTTTTCACTCTTTCTCTCTTAATGGAATGTGGTTGTGGACAAGTCAAAGTAGGAATTAGTTTGGATTTCAAATTCTATGAAATAGAATTTTAGGAAACCAAAACTTTTTCTTATGGACTGATTTTTATCAAATTTTTTAAGATTTTTATACTTTTATGGCAATATTGTGTATCCTTTGTTGGTGTTCCATGCAGAAAAAAAAGAGGGGGCCCAAGAGTTGGGCACCCTTGTCTTGCCCTATTTGGATTTTTCTTGACTAGGTATTTGACCTAGACAAGGATTCTTCTATATCTCTTTATTTAAGATGAATTTTTTTAAAATTTTTGTGAATTATAGGATTGAGAGACCTTTGGGATGTGAAAATTAGAGAGAAAGATGTAGGGCATAGAGATATAATAGACACAAAATTAAGTGTTGGGTTAGAGCAAAGAGAAGAAGAAGAGGGTCTTCTTCTAGGGTTGCTGTGTTCACCTCTTTCTTCCTCCATCTATGAGTTTTCTGGGGTGTCTCAATCTAAAACTCTTCTCCTATTCTATCTTTGGAAGAGTCCAAATCAAGAAGAAAGGAGGATCTGATCGACCATCGAAGAAGGATCAGCACAGTACTAGATACTGTGCTGATTTCTGGGACCAGACTTCTGATCGTGATTCGTGGCTCGTGTGGATGACTCCTAGAAGCTGGATGCATGTGTGGTCACAACATCATCCTCAAAGCCCGGATCAGCAAAGTTAGAATGTCTAACTTGCAAGGTAATAGATTTGATCTATTATATTTTACATACATTAGATGTAGTATAGAAACATGTTGATATGATCAACATGTAGTTCTTGCTCTTTATATTTTAATTTTTGATTTAATATCATGTAATTACATGTAATTAAAATCTTAGATTAAGATTTTTTTTATTTTATAAGATAAATTTTTGATTTATTTTAGTCTTCCACTATTCTGATCTTGAAAAAGTTTCAAGATCTAACCCTGAACCCTAGATCTGATTCCTTCAATTGGTATCAAAGCCTAGATTTTATTATATGGTTATTTATACATGCTTAGATTATTTCTTAGATTAATCTAATTTATAATCTGATTGGTTAAATCTGAAATTAAAAATTTTTGATCAATCTCGAACTGTAGGTTGTCCTGCTATAAGTTTACCTATTACATGCAAAGGTTGTCCTAGTTCGTGTAGATCTATCTTTAATCATAAATTTGTTAGATATGATCTAGATTAAATTTATGATTTATAGATTTAAAAATATTTAAATTTAAAATAAAATATTTTGTTAATAATTTTCATGCGAAGAACACCATATATTTGTTTGAAAATTTACGCAGTTTAAAGTTAAATTATTTCAATTACATGAACCTATTTAGGTTAGATCTAAAGTAGTTTCATGCTTATTCACTTGCATTTTGATTATAAATCAAACATGCAACTTGGTTGGTAAGAATATATTTAAAAAATATTTTATAAATATAAAAATTATTTTTGAAAAGCTGAACCCCAACCTCAGGCCAAAACTTAATTGAGAATTAAGAAGTTATTTGATTAGGTTCTAGGATTGTGAATTGAAGAACCTAAGACACAAACCATAACACATTGGGTTAATGGGTTAGTGAAATTAGGTCTATTAATTGGGTTAGACCTAAGTCAGATTAAAGATGGACTTAATTAGAGAATTGACTAAATCTAATCAATTATTATCTTAGATTAGGTCAAGGATTCTTTAGATTCATTACAATAGTTGTAGTTGTCAAGTCCAGTCTTTAACGAGAACCAAATGGACTTGATTCTTGGCTAAGCGGTCTAGCACGAACTATTAGGTTGATCTAATCGAAACTAATTAACACCAGTTAGTGTCTAAGATAAACCAGATTGGTGGTTTTAATTGGCAGTCCACTTACCTGGCCATTTCTGATGGTGTCTAAGGCAAGCTTTGGCAGACCCTCCCACCGATCGAACTTACCTGGCCTCTTGATGAATTATATTTTGATCAAATCACTTGACTATTCGAGCTGACCCATGTCAGCTAGGTAAATCAGTGTGACTGATTTAGGTGATCCTAGACCATCCTTTTAATGGTCTCCCTTAAGCTACTTGGTGAAGCTAGTGGGGAGGATCATGATAAGCTGGTTCATTGATCCTCCTCTAAATTAATTAAATCTTTTAAAATTATTAGATCTTTAAAATAAAATAGTTCTGATGATAACTAGATCATAGCCTCCATTAAGTGGATGATAATGGGTCTATCAGTTGGATAATCATTGGAGGCCCAAAGGCTGGTGCTTATCGGTTGATGGAATTATCATTCATAATATGATTTCTTGACTGCATCTTTCTAAATGGTGGTTAGTTAGCCAACCAAAGTTGGGCCTAATCATTCATTGCTAGATGGGGCCAAGTATGGTCATTTAATGGTTGGACCTAACCAGACCTTTTCAGTGGAGGCCAAAGCCTACTGATTAGGACTGGGGTAAAATTAAATTACTAAAATTATTTAAAAAAATAATTGGTTATGAACCTATCCCTTAGATGTACATGGGTTGCCAACCAAAGTTGGCTGTGTGTGCAGTCTAAGTGGATTCTAGTACCCACTAAGAAATTAGGGTAATTCCTTGAATTGGAGGTAGAGGCTATCCAATTCGAATAAAATAGTGAGAAAAGCTTTTGATTAAAGTTCAAATCTTTAGGTTTAATGAAATCAATTACTAATTAGGTTATGATTTTTTTTTGTGCAGATATGGCCACTTCCCTATCACTCTGATCATTGTTTGGCAATGAAAATTTTGGTGAGACCCAACTTCGATAGCTGGTATCGAAAGTTGAAGATAGTCCTGGAGCATGAACGAATCTTATATGTGATAATGGATCCTGCAACTAAGAGCCAGCTGCCAATGCACGTGGAACAGTCAGAGATACTTATCAGAAGTGGCTCAGTGATCGGACTACGGTGTGAAAGGAATATCCCTACAAGCCAATCGAAATTTGTATTTTGATGGGTTTTCCTTGTAATCTTCAGACTTATGTATTAACTCTTTAAATAATAAAAGATATTTTTATCATATGTGCATCTTACTTTAGTAATGATTATGATGAACTCCATAAATTAGGAAATAGTTTAGGGTTATGATGAGATCATACCTATGAGACCTAAAATCCTAAAAATTTTGATTTAGAATATTCTTAGTCATAGGAGCATTGAGTAGGAGATCAATGTTCCGGATAGATTAGCACTTTCTATGTATGCTCGATGGAGAGGGTGGCAGATCTCATATGCCACTTGTGTGAGACACTAATACAAGGAAGTGGGTGCTCATTAGAGAATGAGTTCACTGAATTGATCCGACTTAAGAAACATCTTATGGAATTTACTTACCTATCAAGAGATGTTTTCTTATAGTGGGAGTTGTGCATGCAATCCTTTGACCTGAGACTACCATAGAACCTTGTATACATGAATCCATATTTTTTGGTTCATACTCATTCATGACTTAGTCATGTACGGGATGTTCTAGATATGGTAGAATGTGTATGGAGGTTGTGAGTAGGTCAACATGGAATCGATCACTCTGGTAAGAGGAAATCGCATCCTACTTGTTCTGATCGATTGATGATTCAGGAAGCCTTTGATCAAAGCAAATAAAAATTAAAAAGAGTTTTCTAATATTTTATTAATTGAATCATCATATAAGATTGAGAAAATATGAGTATGATATTGGATTTGACATCATTCCATATCCAGAGTCATATTCGGGGTGTAGGAGATCGCAGGATCAAATTGCATGATAACTTTCCACTGAAGGGTATTTTTGTATTTCATCAAAAATTTATATCTTTAGGTAGACATGATAATTGCTAGACATCAATCTTGTCTTATGGGTTTGATCAAATTAAAGAGTTTAATTCAATCATCAATTAGAAAGAGTTCTAATTGCTGAAATCGGGTTAGCTCGATTGGATCTAGATCTGTTAGATTAAATTCAATCAAATCAAATCAACTTGAACTCGGACCTATTGCTGGCTAGATATGGAACCCAATAGGTACACACAAAGGTATTGATCAGGGGTCTAATTGGATTAGATCATGTTTGCAAAATTGACATACTAGCACATGTTGCAAAAAACTAGCTCCTTGTTTCGAATTGGGTTTAAATTGATTCCAGATTGGGCTAATTAAAGCTAAATTAATTCAAATAAATTTTGATTTAGTTGGTCAGCCTTGCTGCATTTACAAAAATTTGGTCAGAAACCAATTCTCCATGATCAAGAATTTTTTTGTGCGTGGGTGCAGTTTTTGTGCAAGAAACAGTTTTCGCATCCCATAGATGGGATGCCCTTCCTTGAGCTTATCCAATGTTCCATGATGAAATAAATTTTTTGATTCTTACTTTATTTTGAGCAAAAATATTTTTTTGAAGTTAAAATACTTTCTGGTTTAATCGTGAAAATTCATTGAATTTGGAAATCCTTCAATCTGATCCAAGGCCTAACCAAGAGTCCAACTTATGAAGGACTCTAACCGAATGTTACGCCATATTTTAATCTAATTTTTTTTCCCACCATCTCAAGTTAGTGCATTCATTTTGGCCATTGTATGGACAAAATCACTGATGGGTGGTGGAAAAAATTGCACCAGGTAAGCTGCGTGAACATCGGAGAAATATCAAGAAAAATATTCCAAAGAGTTCTTCTATGCGAAGCATCTCTTGATGTTTTTCTGATGCTTGCCATGTGTCATGAGACCTGATGGGCATAGAAAATTCTTGGGGTGCGAGATGGGCATGGAGGGGCACGAAATTCCGGAAGGCAACCCATCGCTAAGTATTTAAAGGGGGGTACGTCGGGGATTGGATTCCAATTTTTTTCTTTCTAATATCCTCTCCCATTATCCAATTATTCTCTTCCTTCTCTTATTAGGATAAGTCCAAAATAGTTAGGACAAGTCTAATTTTAGGACAAGAGTCTAGGAAGAGAATTAAGAAGACAAGGAGAGAAGAAAGGTAGGGATAGGAAGGCTAGGAGAAGAGGAAGAGGTCTTGAGGTCCTGGTGTCAAGAAAATTCTCAGAGTGAGAATTTTGGAGAAATTATCTCAAAGAGTTGGTGTCCTGATCATAGCCCTGTGTGGATCACCGTTGAGGGCAACACTTGGCGCCTGGTGGAGGTTATTGGAAATTTGGATTAAGCGCTGCAGGTATTCTTCTATAACTTAAATTTAACTTTGAATTTATGTTATATATGATTTTAATCATCAAGGAGATACTGTTTAAGGTTTAATATTTAAAATTTTTTATTAAAATTTTGAAATCCATTATGTTTCCACTGTGCATGCCCACTCTGAAACCCTACAGTGGTATCAGAGCCGGCCTTGTTTGGTTCAATCATATATACATAATATTTATGTGATCCATAGTATGATTTATACTATAAAATAATTTATGCTTTCATATGATATGAAATAATACATATCATTCACCACTTCATCATCTTGACATAAGGTTGTCCTAGCATAACGGGATTATGCTGCAAGGTTGTCCTAGGATGATGAATGTCCATATGTTACACTTGCACATGTAAAAATTTTAATGTTGATACATAAATGGGTATTATGTAGTTAGAATGTGCATGAGACCAAATAAAAGCCCTCATTAGAAAATTATATTAAGTGGTAGTGATATGCAACTATGGGTTAACCAATTCTTGATCAATTGATCAATTGGTGTCTAGAAAAGTGCTATATGGTTTTTTAATTGGTTCATTGTCTGACCTGGCCAATTTATTGGTGTCTAAGGAAAGCAAGGCAGGACCCCCACCTTACTTACCTGGCCAATTTGATTAAGCGATCTTGAATTGAAAAATCCTAATGTTGAAAACACTATTAAGGGCCTTCCTTCATGCTAGGTTAATGTTACATCATGAACTATGGCTAGTTTTTGTTAACATAGGCTTATCATAAGGATTGATATAACATAATCCTGGTGCATAGAAGATGCTTAAGGCAATTTTGAATATACTGCTTTGTTGTGTTAACACAAGGGCAGTTATATTAGAATTTGACTGTATTGAAATGAAGGGTCTAACTTAACTAAAATATTATGGCTTGTTTGTTAACACAAGGCTAATAATATTTTAGAGCCAAGATATATATTGAAAATTGCATGAGATGCAATTGGAAAGAGTTTCCTACCTATGAACTCATAAGGGTTTGTTGTGTTAACACAAGATCATTATGAGAATTAGGATCTCAATCCCACTAAGATAAATATAATATGTCTCGTTCATCATAGTAGAGGGTTATGATGTTCGATAAAATAGTGGAGTACAATTAATCTAAAGATCTTATTTAATTATATGAGTTAATATGAGTTATTTGCTTATGTAATATTCTTTAATTATTGTAGATTAAATTCTACAAATGGCATCTTCACTATCATTGGAGAAATTTTAGATTCCAACAAGTTGATCGGTCTCAATTATGTGGACTGGTTGAGAATTTAAAGATCGTACTCACTCAGGAGAAACTCTCCTATATTCTTGACATCCCTGAACCACAAGAGGTTGGGGATGATGCCACAGAAGAGGAGGTATCCACATACAGGATGTGGAAGAATGACAGTTTGACTGTTAAGTGCATCATACTGGCCTCTATGAGCAATGAGTTGCAGAGGCAGCATGAGAGCATGGATACTCAATCCATACTCCTCAATCTTAAAGAGTTGTATGGAGAATAGAGTAGAACTGCTAGATATGAGATATCTAAGCAGTTATTCCGTGCTAGAATGACTGAGGGATCATCCGTACAAGACCATGTCCTGAAGGTCATTGATCTGATCACTAGATTGGGTCAACTTGGTTTTGTGATGGATGGAGAATTAAGTCAGGATTTGATCCTGCAATCTCTTCCCGAGTCATTCGCTCAGTTTGTTATGAACTATCATATGAACAAACTGAATACCTCCTTACCTGAGTTGTTAAATATGCTTAAGATAGCTGAGAGCCATATTAAGAAAGAAAAGGCTCCACTTCTTCTTGTGGGTAAAACCTCTAAGAAGAAGTCAGGTTTTAAGGGTTCAAAGAAAGCACTGAATCCTAAGGGTGGCAAGATGAAGAAGAAGGGGAAGAAAGTCTCTGGATAGGGTACCTGCTTTCACTACGGCGAGGCAGGACACTGAAAAAAAAATTGCAAATTATATCTTGCAACTATAAAGGCAGGTGCAAGCGATGCACCAAAAGGTATGTATGAGATACATATAATTTTGTCATTAAGTTCTTCCAATTCAGACTCTTGGGTATTAGATACTGCCTGCGGTTCTCATATCTGCAAGTCGTTACAGGGGCTGCAGAACATTAGAGTGCTGAAGAAGGGTGACTTCGAGCTCTACGACGCTGGAGGAGAGTCAATCCAAGCAGAGGCTGTAGGGACATATATGTTAAAGTTACCTTCTGGAAAGATCTTAGAGCTAGAAAACTGTTATTATATACCTAAGATCATTAAAAATATTATTTTTTTATCGTTACTATTGCAACGAGGTTATGAAATAAATAGAAAGAGCAATAGTTGCTCAATTTCTTTTTCTAATGAAATTATCTGTCATGGCATTATTAACAATGGTCTTCTAATTCTATCTAATGATAATATTTTTCATATTAATGAAAGTAAAAAGTGAAAGAGAGAAGAGTTGAATAATACTTTACTTTGGCATTGTCGACTTGGTCATATAAGTGAGACAAGGATTAATAAGTTATACAAAGAAGAGTTCTTTGATCCTTATGATTATGAATCATTAGTACTTGTGAATCTTGTCTTATGGGAAAAATGACTAAGACTCCATTTAGTGGACATGGAGAAAGGACAAGTGAGTATTAGGACTTATACATACTGATGTATGTGGTCCTGTGACAATAGAAGTCAGAGGAGGATACTCTTATTTTATAACGTTCACTGATGATTTATCTAGGTTTGGATATGTGTATCTTATGAAACACAAGTCCAAAGCCTTTGATAAATTTAAAGAGTATCAAAGTATAGTCGAGAAACAAACTGGAAAAAGTATTAAAATCCTTCGATCTGATCGAGGAAGAGAATACTTATCCAATAAATTTTTAGATCATCTTAAAGAAAATAAAATTCTTTCAGAATAGACCCCTTCCTATACACCACAGCTAAATGGTGTAGCAGAAAGGAGGAATCGCACTTTATTAGATATGGTGCAGTCCATGATGTGCCTTACAGATTTGCCAATTTCTTTCTGGGGATATGCCCTAGAAACTGCTATCTATATCTTGAATAGAGTACCTTCAAAATCTGTACCAAGCACTCCAAATGAGATATGGAGAGTAAAAAAGCCTAATCTTAAGTATCTTAAGATATGGGGCTGTCCAGCTTATGTTAAAAGAAATTTTGGACATAAGCTGAGTGCTAGGGCAGATAAATGCTTGTTTGTAGGTTATCCTAAAGAGAGTATAGGATACCTCTTTTACCATCCTACTGAACATAATGTGTTTGTCCGTAAATATGCCACTTTTATGGAAAAAGAGTTTATCCTAGAAAGAGGCAGTGGGAAGAAAATTGAACTTGGAGAAGTTCAAGACCTACAAATGCAAGCACAAGATGATTCTCAACCAAAAATATCCATTAATGAAGTACAAACACAAAGTACATCTCCTCTTCAAAGGTCGGATAGGGTGCGGAATGCACCTATGAGGTATGGGTTCGTTATTGAGAATAATGAAGCCCACATCATTGAGAATGATGAACCTTTGACCTATACGGAAGCCATCATGAGAAGGGACTCAGACAAATGGCTAGAGGCTATGAAATTCGAAATGGACTCCATGTATTCCAACCAAGTGTGGACTTTGGTTGATGCACCAGAGGGTGTGACCCCTATTGGATGCAAATGGGTCTATAAGAAAAAGATTGGAGTGGATGGCCAAGTTGAAACCTATAAAGCTAGATTAGTAGCCAAAGGTTTCAGGCAAAAATAGGGTATTTATTATGATGAAACATTTTCACCTGTTGCCATGCTCAAATCTATACGGATTATGCTTGCAATAGCAGCATACCATGATTATGAGATTTGGCAAATGGATGTGAAGACCGTCTTCCTTAATGGTTATCTTGACGAAGAGGTTTACATGTCTCAGCCAGAAGGGTTTGTCTCAAAAGAGAGAGAAAATCAGGTATGCAAGCTTAAGAAATCTATTTATGGATTAAAATAGGCCTCGAGGAGTTGGAACATCCGATTTGATGTTACAGTCAAAGAGTTTGGCTTTATCAAAAATGTGGATGAACCTTGTGTATACAAGAAGACTAATGGGAGTGCCATTATCTTCTTAGTTTTATATGTGGATGACATACTTCTTATTGGGAATGATATCCCAATGTTACAATCGGTCAAGACATGGCTATCAAGTAAGTTTTCCATGAAAGATTTGGGTGAAGCATCATATATACTAGGTATAAAGATTTATAGGGATAGATCTAAGAGGATGTTAGGCTTGTCCCAATCCAGGTACATAGACTTAGTGCTAAAGAGGTTTAGCATGGATGGAAGTAAAAGAGGTTATTTACCCATGAGTCAAGGCATACATCTCTCTAAAAGGATGTCTCCTAAAACACTGAAAGAGAGAAATAGAATGAGTTCTATTCCCTATGCTTCGACAGTAGGGTCGATCATGTATGCCATGCTATGTACTAGGCCTGATGTTGCCTATGCCTTAGGCATAGTTAGTAGATTTCAGGCTGATCCAGGAGAAGATCATTGGAAAGCAGTGAAAAATATTCTTAAGTACCTAAGAAGGACTAAAGATATTTTTTAGTATATGGAGGATCTGATTTAAAACTAGAAAGTAATTCTGACTCTAGTTTCCAATCAGACCCTAATGATAGTAAGTCCACTTTAGGGTATGTCTTTACTCTTAATGGTAGAGCTGTTAGTTGGAAAAGTTTCAAGCAGCAGACTGTAGCTGACTCAACCACTGAGGCAGAATATATAGCTACAAGTGAAGCCGCCAAAGAAGCTGTCTGGATGAAGAAGTTCATCACTGAGTTGGGTGTCATTTCTGAGATTAAGAATCCAGTACCACTTTACTGTGATAATACTGGAGCAGTTGCTCAAGCAAAGGAACCAAAGTCTCATCATAAATCCAAGCACATTCTAAAATGCTTCCATCTCGTTCGTGAAATAATCAAAATACAAGATGTTGTCATTGAACGAGTAGAAACAAAGAATAACATAGCAGACCCATTCACTAAGGCTCTACCACAGCAGCAGTTCGATCACCATCTCGGATGTATGGGGATAAAATATAAGGGCGATTGGCTTTAGTGCAAGTGGGAGACTGAAAGGAATATGCCCTACAAGCCAATCGAAATTTGTATTTTGATGGGTTTTCCTTGTAATCTTTCAGACTTATGTATTGACTCTTTAAATAATAAAAGGTGTTGCCCAGCTATGCAACCCAAGAGGGGGGGGGGTGAATTGGGTTTCTAAAAATTTTAGAATTGATTAATTACTTATGATGAACAAGGCAAAGATTTTAATTCAATATTAAATACCTAAAACAGGAATGCAAGGATATAATAAAGAAATAAAGTGAAGCGATAAAGCACACCACAAACACAAGGATTTATAGTGGTTCGGTGCCAACCCTGCACCTACATCCACTCTCCAAGCTCCTACTTGAGAATTTCAATCCACTATACTTGTATTCAACCTGAATACAAAATGTCGGAAACTCCGACACTAGCTATCCCAAGCTAGATCACTTATTTCTCGGGTACAAGTAAACCCAAAACACTCCGATTTCAGGTTCGGATCAACCTTTCCTTGTTTTAGAAATCCTCCAAAAATAAGAACAAAAACTCACAAAGAGTTAGAAAATTTTGAGCACAGATTAATACAATAACAGCTCCTTTAAATGAGCGAATATAACAATAAAAACTTTACTCAAATGAAGAACCCCTTTTCGGATTTTCTCAAAGTGGATGAACGCTTGAACGAATGCTTGAGAAGAGGTTGATTGTTGATTGAAGATCTCTTGAAAACTTTGGAAGATCTCTAGATCAAGGTTGAACAATAGGCTTGAAAGATCCTTTCTTTGAAAGCTCTTGAATCTCTTTCACAATCTCTCGTGTGGATTTTGGATCCTCTTTTCTTTTTCTCTCAAATTATCTCGTGGATCCTCTCAATGAATTTTATCTCTCTTTTGATCTGCCGATTGATCTTCTATTTTCTCTCCAATTTGATCTGCTATTTAATCTGCAATTTCTTTCACCATTTCAAGCATTTTATAGCATTAAAAGCAAGAGAAAATAATTTAGGCAGATAAAGAGCCGTTAGAGCAATTTTAGGAAGCATAAAAGGCAATTAAAACGGGCAAAAAAATAGCCGTTGCTGACATTTTCCGTCGCAGGGGTTGACTCATGAGTCGACTCATGCTACAGGAGTCGACTCATGAGTCGACTTCTGTTACACAGATCAGATAGTCTTGATTTCTGGATTTTTCGGCTCAAATCAGCAGAGGTCACTCATGAGTCGACTCATGCCTTGTGGGTCGACTCATGAGTTGACTCACAGATCGTGCCAAGCCAAAAATCCAGCGTGCCATGGGAATTTTTTTGCATGCCAATCAGCTCATAGTGCCATGAGTTGACTCATGAGTCGACTCATGCACTTCAAACTTCATAACTTCAAAAATATAAGTCCAAAAATAATGAAATTTTCACCAATAGTTTACAAATCATTTGTTCTATCAAATGATACTATCAAATCAGGATTTTAGTAAAATTATGATTTTGCCCTTGAAGAGCATAAGGACTTTTTCAATTTAAAATTGTTTGTATCCCTTCAATCTGCTTTGTAATCATTAAAATCAATCTAGGAGCAATAATCTCCCCCTTTTTGATGATGACAAAATATTTGAACAAAAATATTTATGTGAATGCATTAATTTCAAAAGAATACATTATAGGTGTATATGCTTGAAAAGAGTATGATTCTTTTGGCATGTAAATATATATGCAAAAATAATTTGTCCATTTGCTTAAGGATTTGAAGATATGCTCATTTGATTATGTGATTTTGGTGTTAGAGCAGAAAACTTATTTTTGTTATCAGATTGAGCTCTATTTTGAAAATTTCATTCTCATTTGATTTTAATTTTAGCATCAGAGCAAAAAAAATACTTATGTGCCTAAAAAAATTATGTGTGCCAAAGTATGTTTAAAAGTTGATTTTGAGCTTAAGTGTATTAACTCATTTTGAGCTTAAGATATATCAGAGCAAGAGAAAAGAAATAAATTTTGCAATGTATCAGAGCAAGAACAATAATTTTTACAATGTTATCAAAAAGATTTTACAATGTATCAGAGTAAATGTTATAATATATCAGAGAAAATTTCACACTGTATCAGAGCAAATATCAGAGAAACTTTCACACTGTATCAGATTAAATTTTATCATGTATCAGAGCAAGTTAAAAGAAATTTTAGGGTGTATCAGAGTAAATCAAATTTCTTAAGATGTATCAAGGTAAATTTCAAAAGATATATCAGAGCAAGTTTGAATTTTGAAATATATCAGAGCATATAAAAAATTACTTATTTGCATTGTACTTATGATTTTGCTTTTGATGGATGGCTTTTTGTTTAATTTCTGTCTGATATCAAATTTCTCAAATTTTTGCTTAATTTTCAAAATACCATTTTTGTTTAATTTCTCAAATTTTTTTAATTCTCAAATTTTGTTTAATTTCTCCAAATATTTAATTTCTGAAATTTTTTGTTTAATTTCTCCAATTTTTGTTTAATATCTCCAATTTTGTTTTGTTTAATTTCTCAAATTTTTGTTTAATTTCTCCAATTTTGTTTTGTTTAATTTCTCCCCTTTTTGACATCATCAAATATGGTTAACTCTTTTTTTTTTTTTTAAATATTCTTTAATTTCTTTCTTTTAGAGTTTATCATAGAAGTTTGCTCCCCCTTAATATAGCAATTTTCAACAGCAAACAACAACAAAGAGAAGATAATTTTTCCACAAGAAGAATATATATAACCAAAATATGATCAATATCATTACAAAAGGTAGAAATATAAGTGAAAAATGATTCCATTAAAAAAATAAATAATGTCATATGGCCCCAAGGTATAGATCCTAGAACAAAATACTAACACCTAGGATCTAGTAAAGATCAAGATAAGTCAATGATCGGAGTCATCAGATATAGGGTGAGGAGATGATGGATCAGAAGTGCGTCCTCTACCCCGTCTGCCTCTGCCACGAGTGGAGGTGCTGGCACGAGCAGGAGAGCGAGATGAACTGGGTGGCTGAGAACCTGAGAGGCCAAAGACTGAACAGAAAGGGTGAGTCTGATAGAATCAAGTACGTTCAGTGCTCTGGAAACAGATTGAAGTAGAGCAGTGAACTGAGTGGTAGCATGCTCACTCGATCCTTGGATTTCTTTCCTCAGCAATTCATATCCACCTTTTAGTGCTCCTCTGAGCCTACCAGCCTCTGCAGTGAGGTCTGTGACCTCAATGGTTGACTCCTGTGGCTTGGGATGGGCCAAAGCAAGGACTTGCCCCTGCAAGTCAAGAACTCTGCCAGTAAGTCTCCAGACAGTGTCCTCAAGCTGCTGGATCCTGATGGACTGATCTGATATCATTTGAAACACAGTGGAGATGTGGGGAGTAATGGTCTGATCAGAAGAAGTGGCTCCAGGTGCAAAAGAAGTACTACTCCACTGGCTAGACAGCAAAGAAGCCACACGCTGTGATATATGCTCGATCTGATCGTCAGCCAGTCTGAACTCTGAATGAGGTGCTCTGCTCTCTGGCTGATACACTGGTGTGGGCATCCTAGTAAACTCTGAAGGGCCAGCCTCAGTATCAGGAATGAACTGGATATGTGGTGATGCTGCCCTGAAGTCATGGACAGGAGATGATGGATCTTCTTCTTCTACTCTGCCTTCAGTTCTGACTTCAGCTCTATCTTCAGTTCTCTCTTCAGTTCTCTCTCAACTCTCTCCTCAGATCCCTTGATCCAACCACCATCAGTCTTTGCAAATCCCATTCGGTGCAGGCTGTGTTGGTTGAAAGTGTCCACATGAGAGAGCTTAGTAGCAGCCTCCCCCTCACAACTAACTCCAAACCTCCTGAATACTCTAGTAAGGGCCATACCATAAGGCAAGTGTGCCTTGGATCTATTCAAAGTTTCTCTCATGGCCTCTATCATAAGTGCAGGGAGGTTCAGGGGGGTCTGAGTGATGACATGAAACATGACACATACATCTCTGCTGGAAAGTAAGTCATGTCTACCACTCCTAGGAAAGAAGAGCTTTGTTACAATCTGATGCAGGACCCTCATCTCAATGGATAAAATCTTTGCTTCCAATTTGTTTAAATTTCCTGAATAATTTCTCCTAAAATAATTCTGATCCCCTCTTCTTTAATTGGGAGTTCATATATGAATATCCTTCACTAGGCAACTGAAGTATTTCTCCCAATATCCTAGAGTCCAGGCAGATATCAATTCCCTTTACAGTTGAAGTCACTGACCCACTTCCATAAAGTAGGTTTTGGTAGAATTCTCTAACTAGGTCAACATAGGTGACTTCCTTAAGAGAGCAATAGAGTTTCCATCCTTGGTTTTTAATTTTGGTAGCAAAAGTAAATCCTTCTTCCTCAAAGAACCGAAAATCTATATTTTTCCCGTTTCTACTTTTCTATCGGAAAGAAGATTCTTACTGGGGCTTAGGAGGGATTGAGAGGGACCTTGAGTAGGTACTGAAACTGGAGTGGGAGCAGTTGAAGATTGAGCGGCTTGCCTTTTCTTTCTGATAATTTCTTCAGGCTCACGGATTGATTTTCTTCTTTGGGGAAGTTTCATCTTTGGAGCCATATCCACTATAGTAGCAGACAAGGAGACTTGAATTGAGTGGAGGAGGGATCACAAGAGAGTGAAGAAGGATTTTGGTGGAGAAAAGAAGTGGATTTTGGAAGATCGGTAAAGTGCTAGGGCACGTTCCAACCGCGCCAAGCAATGCGAGAAAGCACAGAAAATCCTTTTCAAGGAGGCGATTTTTGGTGGAGAGGAGGAGGGAGAATTGCCTCGAAATTAATCCTTGGATTTGGAGCAAGAAGAGTTGGAGAAGACGGCTTTTGGAAGAAGAACGATGGGAAGATGAGTCGTCTCACGAACAGGGTTTCAGTATAAAAATAATGAACCCGTTGAAAGTTAGTGGGATTTACAAGTTTGCCATTGAGTCGACTCATAGGGGTCGACTCATGAAGTTCAGAAAATCAGAAAAATATGAATAAATTCCAAAAAAATTTGAAATTTTGAGTGAAGGAATTTTTCTCAATAATAAGTTTTTAGAATGATAAATTTGAGCTTTTGGGACCAAGATAGATGTTGAAAATTGAGCTCTAAGAGTTTTTGACATCTATTCTTTGGAAATTGAGAAATTTTAGACATATGGATCTAGAATTCCTAGATTTCTCCTAATTTCACAGAATCTATCCTCACTAAGGGCCTTTGTAAAGATATCAGCTAATTGATTTTCAGTGCAAACATATTCAAGAATTATATTTTTATTTTGAACATGTTCTCTTATGAAATGATGTCTTATTTCAATATGTTTGGATCTTGAGTGTTGAATTGG
Source organism: Elaeis guineensis (assembly GCF_000442705.2). Lineage (NCBI taxonomy): Eukaryota > Viridiplantae > Streptophyta > Magnoliopsida > Arecales > Arecaceae > Elaeis > Elaeis guineensis. Next base: position 52,284,116 of record NC_025997.2, read on the forward strand.
ATTTTTAGATAGATTTATGGCACTTGTGTTATCACATCTTATTGGTGTTTCATTAAGTTTGATTCCAAAGTCTTCGAGTTGTTGCTTAATCCATAAGATTTGAGCACAACAACTTCCGGCTGCAATGTATTCGGCCTCAGCCGTAGACAGTGCCACCAAATTTTGTTTCTTGCTAAACCATGAGATTAGGTTAACTCCAAGAAATTGGCAAGTTTCGCTTGTGCTTTTTCTATCTAATTTGCATCCAGCAAAATCAGCATCTGAATATCCTAATAAATTAATTTGTGAGTCCTTAGAGTACCATAACCCTAGAGTTTGAGTACCATTTAAGTATCTAAGGATTCTTTTAACAGCATTCAAATGAGATTCTTTAGGATAGGATTGATATCTAGCACATAAGCAAACACTAAACATGATATCAGGCCTACTTGCAGTTAAATATAATAATGAGCCAATCATACCTCTATAGTATTTTAAGTCTACACATTTACCTTCATCATCCTTGTCAAGCTTACATGAGGGACTCATTGGTGTGCCAATTGGTTTGCAGTTCTCCATTCCAAATCTTTTGAGTAGTTCCTTGGTGTACTTGCTTTGGGTGATGGAGATTCCTTCTTTTGATTGTTTGATTTGGAGTCCGAGGAAGAAAGTGAGTTCTCCCATCATGCTCATCTCGAACTCCCCCTGCATAAGCTTAGCAAAGTCTTGACAAAGGGATTCATTAGTAGACCCAAAAATTATGTCATCAACATAAATTTGTATAATTAGCATATCATTTTGATTTCTTTTAATAAATAGGGTTGTATCTACATTACCTCTTGAAAAATCATTATTCATTAGAAATTTGCTTAGCCTTTCATACCATGCTCTAGGTGCTTGTTTTAATCCATATAAAGCTTTATTTAATCTAAAGACATGATTAGGAAAAGCATGATTTTCAAATCCAGGGGGTTGTTCTACATATACTTCTTTAGCGATATATCCATTTAAAAATGCACTTTTAACATCCATTTGAAATAATTTGAATTTCATAAAGCAAGCATATGCAAGTAGAAGTCTAATAGCTTCTAATCTAGCAACAGGTGCAAAGGTTTCATCAAAATCAATTCCTTCTTCTTGATTATATCCCTTAGCAACCAGTCTTGCTTTATTTCTAATTACATTTCTATGCTCATCTAATTTGTTTCTAAAGATCCATTTTGTGCCAATTATTGAATAATTTTAGGTCTTGATACTAAGGTCCAAACATTATTTCTTTCAAATTGATTAAGTTCCTCTTGCATTGCATTAATCCAATTATGATCATTTTCACCATCTTCAAAAGTTTTAGGTTCAAGATGAGATACAAAAGCACAATGATTAACTGCATCTCTTAGTGAAGAACGGGTTTTTACCCCATGCATAGGGTCACCAATAATTAACTCCTTAGGGTGGTTGTGAACATACCTCCATTCCTTGGGTAGGTCATTTGTACCTTGAGGTTGTTTTTGAATTTCTTCACCTCTTTCATTTTGTTCGTCATCTTGATCTTTGTCTTCTGGAGTTGCTGAATCTTTCAGAGTGATCTCCTTCATACCTTCTATTAGTGGATCTGCATCATCAACACCCTCATTCTTCCTTGAAGGAAGATCGTTAGATTCATCAAAAACAACATGTATGGACTCCTCAACTATTAAAGTTCTTTTGTTGAAAACTCTAAATGCTTTACTAGTGGAGGAGTAACCTAGAAAGATTGCTTCATCTGATTTTGCATCAAATTTACCAAGTTTTTCTTTGCCATTATTTAATACAAAACATCGGCAACCAAAAATATGAAAATATGCAATATTAGGTTTTCTTCCTTTCCAAAGTTCATAGGGGATTTTCTTTAAAAATTATCTGATTAAAGCATGATTTAAAATGTAACATGCTGTGTTAATTGCTTCCGCCCAAAAATATCTTGGAAGGTTGCTTTCACAAAGCATGGTACGGGCCATTTCTTCTAAGGTTCTGTTTTTCCTTTCAACTACCCCATTTTGTTGGGGTGTCCTAGGAGCAGAGAAGTTATGGCCAATTCCATTTTCATCACAAAAATTTTCAAAATTTTGATTTTCAAATTCAGTTCTATAGTCACTTCTAATATTTTGAATTGAAAACCCTTTTTCATTAGAGACTTTTCGATGAAATTTAGTGAAAATATGAAAAATTTTATTTTTGTGAGCCAAAAAGAAAACTCAAGTAAAACGAGAGTAATCATCTATAATTACAAAGCCATATCATTTTCCTCCTAGACTGGTGGTTCTTATTGGTCCAAATAAGTCCATATGTAAGAGCTCTAATGGTCTAGAAGTTGAAACAGTATTTTTGGATTTAAATGATACTCTAGTTTGTTTACCTAATTGGCATGCATCACAAATTCTATCCTTTTCAAAATTCAGTTTTGGCAAACCGAGAACTAAATCTTTTTTAATTAATTTTGAAAGAGAATGCATGCTGATAAGTGCAAGTCTACGATGCCACAGCCAACTAGTCTCATTGATTTTAGCATTCAAGGATACTAGGCATTGCATGTCTAATTTGGCTAAGTCATTCAAATCTATCATATAAACATTGCCATGCCTATGTCCTATAAATTTAATGCCATCGTTAATAGGACTAGTCACAATGCAAACAGATGATTCAAAAACTACTTTATACCCTTTATCACAGAATTGACTAATGCTAAGTAAGTTATGCTTTAAACCTTTAACTAGTAAAACATTCTCAATGTATTTGGAGGGAGTGATACCAATGTTACCTATCCCGATGATCTTTCCTTTGCCATTATCTCCAAAGGTGACCATCCCTCCATCCTTAGCATCAAGCGTGATGAATTGTGATTCATCACCAGTCATGTGTCTCGAGCATCTACTGTCAAGATACCATTTCCTTTTCCTTCTTGGGATGCTAAACACACCTGCAAGCAAAGGTCAAGTTTCTGTCTTAGGTACCCAAGCTTTCTTGAGTCCTTTCAGGTTAGTCAGAATGGTTCCTTTTGGAACCCATATTTTCTTTGTGTTTGCATATTTGTTAATAAGACATGTGTATGATTTATGTCCTATCCTACCACAGTTGAAACAAGTAATATTTGTAGACTTGTTACTTGAATAATTTACATAAATATCCTTCAGAAATTTTTATTTCTTCAGAGGTTTATAGCCAAGTCCAGCCTTATCATATATAGCTTTCTGATTATCAAGAATCATATTTAGTTTGTTTGAACTTAAGGTGAACTTATCTACTATAGATTTCAGCTTGTTAATTTCATCCTTTAAGTTTTGATTTTCTTGAATCAAGGTGAATTTTTCAATTGACAGGTTTTCAGTTTGTTTCACTAAGGACTGATTTTCCAATTTCAGTTCTTTATTTTTCTTTCCTAGTTTCTTTAATTCATCAATTGAATCATAGAATGCTTCATGCAATTCTTCAAATGTGAATTCACTAGTGGATTCAGAAGTTACCTCATTTTCATGTGCCATCAGGCACAGGTTGGCTTGTTCTGTTGAGGTTTCCTCGTCGGAGCTTGAGTCATCACTCGCACTCCAAGTCGCCATCATTGCCTTCTTTTTGAATTTTGTGGGACCTTTCTTCAGTTGTGGACATTCGGATCTGAAATATTCCGGCTTCTTGCACTCGTAGCATATAAGGGGTTGATCTTTCTCTTTCTCTTTGCTTTGTTCCCCTTTTGTGAATGACTTTTTTCTCATCCCCTGTTTCCTTTTTCTTAGGAACTTCTTGAATCTTCGGGTGATGAGTGCCATCTCTTCATCCTATTCTTCATCTTCAGTGTCATCCGTTTCATAATCAGGCGAAGTTGTGGATTTGAGGGCAATGGTTCTTTTATTTTTGACTTCATCCTCTTGATGTTGCTTCATGCTAAGTTCATGAGTCATCAAGGATCCAAGAAGTTCTTCTAGAGGTAGAGTGTTCAAGTCCTTTGCTTCTTGGATGGCAGTCACCTTGGCTTCCCAAGTTCTTGGCAGTGACCTGAGAATCTTCCTTACAAGTTCACTGTTAGTATAAGATTTGCCAAGACTCTTCAAACCATTAATTATATCAGTAAAATGAGTAAACATACCAGTTATGGACTCATCATGCTCCATCTTAAACAATTCATATTTATGTACAAGCATGTTTATTTTAGACTCTTTTACTTGATTTGTTCCCTCATGGGTTACTTCTAACCTATCCCATATTTCTTTAGCAGATGCACAAGTAGAAATGCGATTGAATTCACTTGCACCTAGTGCACAATAAAGAACATTCATGGCTTTGGCATTTAATTATGCCAATTTCTTATCAACCTCATCCCATTCTTTCTCGAGTTTGGTTGATTCCTCACCATCTATAATCTTGGTGGGTGTGTGAGGATCGTTCACTATGATACTCCACATATCATAGTCGAGTGCTTGTATGAAAATCTTCATCCGAGCTTTCTAATAGGTGTAATTAGACCCATTGAAAAGTGGAGGTCGGTTTGTTGATTGCCCCTCGGCTAGAGAAGTACCAACATGGGTTGCCATAGATCTTTGGCTCATTGATTGTTAGATCAAAGAAGGGCTAGAGCACCGGGCTCTGATACCACTTGTTGCCCAGCTATGCAACCCAAGAGGGGGGGTGAATTGGGTTTCTAAAAAATTTTAGAATTGATTAATTACTTATGATGAACAAGACAAAGATTTTAATTCAATATTAAATACCTAAAACAGGAATGCAAGGATATAATAAAGAAATAAAGTGAAGCGATAAAGTACACCACAAACACAAAGATTTATAGTGGTTCGGTGCCAACCCTGCACCTACATCCACTCCCCAAGCTCCTACTTGAAAATTTCAATCCACTATACTTGTATTCAACCTGAATACAAAATGTCAGAAACTCCGACACTAGCTATCCCAAGCTAGATCACTTATTTCCCGGGTACAAGTAAACCCAAAACACTTCGATTTCAGGTTCGGATCAACCTTTCCTTGTTTTGGAAATCCTCCAAAAATAAGAACAAAAACTCACAAAGAGTTAGAAAATTTTAAGCACAGATTAATACAATAACAGCTCCTTTAAATGAGCGAATATAACAATAAAAACTTTACTCAAATGAAGAACCCCTTTTCGGATTTTCTCAAAGTGGATGAACGCTTGAACGAATGCTTGAGAAGAGGTTGATTGTTGATTGAAGATCTCTTGAAAGCTTTGGAAGATCTCTAGATCAAGGTTGAACAATAGGCTTGAAAGATCCTCTCTTTGAAAGCTCTTGAATCTCTTTCACAATCTCTCGTGTAGATTTTGGATCCTCTTTTCTTTTTCTCTCAAATTATCTCGTGGATCCTCTCAATGAATTTTATCTCTCTTTTGATCTGCCGATTGATCTTCTATTTTCTCTCCAATTTGATCTGTTATTTAATCTATAATTTCTTTCACCATTTCAAGCATTTTATAGCATTAAAAGCAAGAGAAAATAATTTAGGCAGATAAAGAGCCGTTAGAGCAATTTTAGGAAGCATAAAAGGTAATTAAAACGGGCAAAAAAATAGCCATTGCTGACATTTTCCGTCGCAGGGGTCGACTCATGAGTCGACTCATGCTACAGGAGTCGACTCATGAGTCGACTTCTGTTGCACAGATCAGACAGTCTTGATTTCTGAATTTTTTGGCTCAAATCAGCAGAGGTCGACTCATGAGTCGACTCTTGCCTTGTGGGTCGACTCATGAGTTGACTCACAGGTCGTGCCAAGCCAAAAATCCAGTGTGCCATGGGAATTTTTTTTTGCGTGCCAATCAGCTCATAGTGCCATGAGTTGACTCATGAGTCGACTCATGCACTTCAAACCTTCATAACTTCAAAAATATAAGTCTAAAAATAATGAAATTTTTATCAATAGTTTACAAATCATTTGTTCTATCAAATGATACTATCAAATCAGGATTTTAATGAAATTATAATTTTGCCCTTGAAGAGCATAAGGACTTTTTCAATTTAAAATTATTTGTATCCCTTCAATCTGCTTTGTAATCATCAAAATCAATCTAGGAGCAACACTTCCTTAGAATGTTGCTTCATGGTCAGCTCTGGATTATGAGAGATCCAAGTAGCTCCTCCAGAAGTAGAGTGTTTAAATCTTTGACTTTTTGAATTACAGTGACCTTTGCCTCCCATAATCATGGTAAAGACCTAAGTATTTTTCTTACAAGATCACTGTTAGAATAATATTTGCTAAGACTTTTCAAACTGTTTATGATGTCAGTGAAATTGGTGAACATTTGAGTTATTGACTCTTTAGGTTCTATTTTAAATAGTTCATAATTGTGCACAAGCATATTGATTTTAGACTCTTTTACTTGGTTTGTGCCTTCATATGTAACTTCTAACCTATCCCAAATTTCTTTAGCTGAATTGCAAGTAGAAATATGGTCAATTCATTTGCATCTAAAGCATAATATAAGATATTCATGGCTTTAGCATTGAGCTGAGCCATTTTCTTATCAAATTCATCCCATTCACCTTCCAACTTAGGGAGAGACACACCATCAATCAATTTAGTGGGTGTGTGGGATCCATTTATTATGATACTCCACATATCATAGTCAAGTGCTTGAATAAAAATTTTCATCCGAGCTTTTCAATAGGTGTAGTTTGATCCATTAAAAAGTAGAGGTTGGTTTGTGGATTGCCCCTCTGCTTGAGATGTGCCAAATTGGGCTGCCATTGATCTTTGGCTCTTGATGGTTAAATCAAGTAAAGGTTAGAGTACTAAGCTCTGATACCACTTGTTGCCCAAATATGGAGCCCAAGAGGGGGGGTTAATTGGATCTTTTAAAAATTTTTAAGATTAGTGCAATCAAGTAATGTGCTAAAGTGTTGAGTGGAGTGAATTAATTAGATATGAAAATAAAATCAAACATAAATGATAGGTAATCAAGTATAAAGCACAAAGAATAAGAAAAGAGATATAAGCACAATAAACATAAGAGATTTATAGTGGTTCGATGCCGACCTTGCACCTACATCCACTCCCCAAGTCCCTACGTGAAAATTTAATCCACTAAAAGGATTTCAAGAATACAACACATCGGACAACTCTGACTCTTGCTATCCAAGTAAGATTAATTATTTTTTGGGTACAAACCAATCTTCAATACTCTGATTTCAAGTTCAGATCAACCTATCTGAGTTTTGAAATCTCTCAAAACTCAAAACCCAAAATACAATAGGAGGAAAAATAGTATACAAAAATTTTAGTACAACAACCCCTTAAATGAGCACAATAAATGTAATAGAAATACAATACTTAAGGGGAAGAAGCTTTCACTGAATACCCTCAATGGATTTGCATAATTGATTGCAGCTGGAGAGTAGTTGGTGAGCTGATTGAGTGCTTCTTTCCTTTCTTTTAGAGATTTTTTGAATTTTTATGGATGTGAACTTTGAATGCTTGAAAAACTTATGATTTTTCACTTTAAGAGAATATTTATAATCACCATTTATACTTAAGAATATCTTAGTATCGATTAAAACCCATTGGAGAGTGTTTAATACACATTAAATGCACCAAAAATAGGTTGAAAACTAACCGTTATGCATGCTCGTCAGAATGGGACGTCCCATGGGGCACCCCACTGGCAAAGGGACATCCCATGGGATGCCCCAATTGGCCAGACAAAAAATGGGCTTTCTATTTTGATCTCAGGATTTCAGAAATCATCCCACATGGGTCATCCCATTGCGTGGGTCATCCCACATGGGTCATCCCACTGCATGCCATAAGCCAAAACAGTGTGTGCCGGCTATCCAATGAAAGGGGATAACCCAGATGGGTCGCCTCATTTTGTGCCAACCTAATTTTTCATATATTTAAGGTCTGAAACTCACCAAAACACTTTCAAATGCTTTCAAATCAATTCAATACTTCCAAAGAGCTTCAAAAACTTCTCCAACTTGTAGAAACTTTAATTTTGACACACTTGATGGAGCTTTTCAAACCTAATATTTTGGACTGCCTGAAACATCACAAAAATATTTTTCAAAGATAAGAAACTCATTAGTAGTCCCCTCAAATAATTTGTGATCATCAAAATTAATTCTTGGAGCAACAGGGTAGAAGTCCAATTAAAATAGACCTAATCCATTAGGTCAAAGGCAACAGATTCAGTTTAGCTCAAACACTTTGAACTTAACTTAATTAGAAACTTGGGTTAATACAATGTGCTAGTAAATCAAATTAACTCCTAGAATTTATATTAAATCTTAATTAAATCAAATCAAGATCAAATCTTAAAATATGTGATCTATTGGATTCCAAATCTAGCCAGCAGTGGACACAGACTCTTGACCTAACTCTAATCCGATCAGATTAGATCAACTCAAGATTTCTAATTAACTAAAAATTTTCTTAATTAATTTTTGAATTAAACTTTTTTAATTCTAATGAATCTACAAGTCAAGATTGATGTCTAGCAACGTATCATGACTATTTGAAAGAGATAAAATTTGATAAAATTATCAAAATACCCTTCCGTGGCAAATTACTGTGCAATTCAATCTTTCAGTCAAACAACATCTCAATTGCTTATCTAAATATATCTCGATTAGAATGTGATGATTCAATTGATGATATATTAAAAATTTCTTTCTAATTATCATCTAGCTTTAGCCAAAGACTTTCAGAATCATCAACCTTTGAGATCACATAGGATATTCGCTCTCCTTATTAGGAGTGATCGATCCCTTATTGACCACTCACAATCTTCATGCACACTTCACCACATCTAGAACACCCCACATAAGGATCAGAGAACTAAATTAAAAAATGAATCAAAATATAGATTCACATATATAAGGTACCATGGTAATCTCAAGTCAAAGGATACTTGCACAACTCCCATTAGGAACAATCAGCTAACATGTAAATAAGACTCTATCAGATATTCTCTCGTAAGTCTATTCAGTAAACTTATTTTCTAATGAGTACCTACATCTTTGTATTAGTATCGTCATACAAGTGGTGTGAGATCAACCATCCTTATCACTGAGCATACACAGGATGTGCCAGTCTTATCAGTATCATTGATCTCCGACTCAATGAATCAATGACTGAGAATATTTTAGATCTGGGCTATCATGGATTTGGTCTCACTGACATGATCTTATCACTGTCCTAAAATCATTATCCAAAACTATGGGGTTCATTATAATCTTAAAATAATAATAAGATGCAGTATATAATGAATCGAAAAGCCTAGTTTATTTAAATAATAATGTCGAATACATGAGTTTGGAAGATAAATTATAAAAAATATCCTATCACATCTCATATGTGATTGGCTTGTAGGATATTATTCTTTCAGGTCAACTATTAGCATGACTACACCAAGTACATCCAACAAACCAATGTCTAGATCCGAGTATGGCTCAGCCAACCTAACCATTGATCTGAAGGGCAGAACAAGGTGGTCATATGATGAATGATAATTTCAATATCTAATAGACACCAAGCGTGTGGTGCCTCTAATGCCTATTTAGAATATTGGATGCATTATCACGCACCTTAATGAGAGGCTATGAACTAGTTATCTCCATAACTATATCATTTTAAGGATCTAATAATTTAGAAAATTTGATTTAATGATTTGAAAATAAGATAAGAGATTGACCTATGAGTCATAAATCCTCCTATTGACTTCACCAAGTCATGAAGAGGACTTCTTACAAGCTGGTCTAAAAAGATCTAAATCAGTCATATTGATTTATCTTAATGGCATGGGTCAGCTCAAATCAATTAGTGAACTAATCAAAATATGATTTACTAAATTGGCCAGATAAGTGAGATCGGTGGGAGGGTCTGCATCGGCTTGTCTTAGACACCATAAAAATAGCCAGGTAAGCGGACTACCAATTAAAAATCACCGATCGAATTGTCTTGCAATATTACCAAACTTACCTTAGATATCAATTGATAGATTAGTTTCAATTCAATCAGCCAAAGGACTCGGACTAAACCTTTGAGCCATGATCATGGTCCAATTGGCATGGTCAAAAATATGGACTTGATCAAGCTACAACTATTGAGATTGATCTAGAAAAATTCTGACCTAATCTAATTCAACATTTGATTAGATATAATCAATTTCTCTAATTAGTCCATATTTGTTTCTAACTCTAGATCTCATCCAATTAGATGATCGATTCGTGTTGCCCATCGATTTATGATGTGTCTTAAGACCTTTAATTCTCAAATCTAGATCCTTTTAAAAATTTAATTCTAAATTAAGTTTGTGAAATGTATGTTTCAATTTGTAGAACTATTCTACTAGGATTTCATATGAAATATACCATATATTTCAAATCAAAAACTATTTTCCAAATACTATGTTTAATAATTAAACATCCATCAATTTCATGTATACATCCTATGTATCATAGAAATTTAGATTTCTACATCATATGCAATCATATAATTTAGATCATAAAATCTAATTTTTATATTTGAATTTATTTTACTAAAATTATAATTAACTATAAATCACTTTAGATCTAATCTAAATATATTCATGATCAAAATAATGTTAAAATTTTTTTGCTATTCTTCATTATGAGACTTGATGACAATAGTATCCCTACACATCATAAGAGTATTCCATCGAATAGAAAGAGAGAATTTTTAAACCCTACTTGCTCTTATGATCGGATGATTTGATGATCTTCTCAATTCAAGTACTGGGCTACTAAGATCTAAAATCTAATTTTAAAAATTAATTACATCACCATATAAATTGTCAAACAAACTAGGCATGGAAATAAATATGATCATATCATACATATGATACATCTAATTTTATTAGATCAATGAATTAAATACATTATTTTAGATCTAAAACTATTTTTATATAGTATATAAAATTATTAATTTAGATTTAAAATAATCTAAAAATTTATTCCAAATATATATATATGATTACATAAAAAAATTCTGGTTAGAGATGTGATCAAACATATATCGATATTATGCTGAAATCAGATCTGAAACTTTATCAAACAAATTCAAATCTGAGCCTGATTCAAACATTAATTCTCTAATTGAATTACATCACAAAAAAACTATCAAAATAGATTAAAATGCAATCAGAATCAGGTATAAAATCAGCATAAAAATCTGCACAGAAAATTCTGCTAAAACAGATTTTCAGCAGTCCAGATTCAAGGATTGATTTTGATTTGATACTCTAATCAAAACCAAATAAAAGTTATACCAAAGAAATTAGAAGAGACCAAGATTTAATTATATTAAAAATTTTAGTTCAAAACTAGATCAAAAAAAATTAAAAAAAATTAAAATTTGACTATACGATCATGACATACAGGCCTGACTCTGATACCAATTGAAGAAAAAATTTATCCGATTGCATCGAATATCAAAAAGGTAGAATAGATTAGCCATTAAAATTTTTATAACACTTATGAATTCTCATCTTGATTTGTAGCAAAAATATATCAAGGTTGAAGAAACTCCTCAAATAATATACTTTATGAGATTCAGATGCACGGATCCTCTACTTCATGTGCATGCCAAATGCTGTAAGAGAGAGGGATGAACTCTTTCTTCGAAGAGCAAAGAGAAATACCCTTGAGATCTGATCTCAAGGCTTTGGAGTAGTTCACATGCCACCACATCAAGAGGAGGAAAGATGCCCAAGAAGAGAGAGAAGCCCAGGGAGAGAACACACCCAAAAGAAAGATGACGCCCACACCAAGAGGATTCTCCATGCCAAGCCTAGGATTGATTTTTTTTTCTCTTCTCTACACCCCTCCTTTTATAGGCAAGAGATCCTAAATCAAATCAAACTTCTTTAGATGCAAGGATTAAGACTCTCCATATTTGGATCAAATCCAAACTCCATAAAGCACAAGGATTCCTAATGCGAGTAGGAGAAGCATCTCCTTTCATTATGGTGCACGTCCAAGGGAAGGGGGGCTGTTTCCAGTCCCTTCCCAACCACCTTGATCAGCCCATAAGGAAAGAAAATGTCTGAGAAAAGTGGCTAAGTGCACCAAATCAGATTTGGTTCAAATTTAGATCAATTCAAATCCAATTCAAATCCGATTCGAACCAATTTCGAAAAGGCTGCTGATCCTGATCAAATTAAGGTTCTTATTCAAGTCCAACTTGATAAATTAACTCAATCAAGCCTTAATAAAATTAAGTCTAATTAGATTAGATCTGATCTAAAATAATTAAGACTCAATCTATTTTTCTATAATCACTTGGAGCATTGATTTGATTTAATTCATCCCCGAAATCAAATTCGCATCTCATGAGCAGTGCTAACTGAACATAGTCAGTATTTAATTTCATATGACCTATAATTTAATTTTTAATCAAGTTAATCTATATATTCAATCAAGTCTCATACTTTCAAATCGAACATATAAATATCTAGTCAAATATTTTCTACATTGTTTGACTTTTATATGTGACTCCATAGGTTTGAACACTAAGCTGGTAGCATAGGAACTCCTTCATATACTAAGCGAAGTAACTATCTAGTAATAATACCCAACATATAGTTATCGCATAATTCATCCCTTTGATCCTAATGCTCAAGGTGACCTAGGATTTAACTATCAACCCTGAAACTATCATCCATATCGTATTTCAATCTTTCAAATCCATCACATAGATTATTCTGATCAAATTTTTTTTAAATTGAAATACAGTGATGCATTAACTCTTATAATTCGGAGGGATCAATTTCATCTTGATCCACATACAGACTTCGCAAGTACTTAATTGTATCTAGTAGCCTTTATTACTGTATTAGAAATATAGATAGTATGGTACCTAAGCATAGTGAGTTGCTTGCAAATTACTATAGTGATCTCAGATCTGAGAGATACTTATGTCCATACATTTCATAAGCTACTCTTAACAGTAGAGTGCTCAGCAAGTGAGTCACTTATTCCGTGATGATGCACTCCTACATCTCACCTGTATACCATACTAGTATCTCCATACTTCTTGATTATAAGGACAATCAATTTATATGGTACATGTTGGGTATAAAATACCCTCAGCCGAAGTTCCTGACGGGATTAACCCTCGCGAGTCTCCTCCAACACCAACCGCAAGCAGACTCCGCCCGGACTCCTACGGGAGCCGGACTCCGCCCATAACTCCGACCGCAAGCAGACTTCACCCGGACTCCTACGGGAGCCGGGCTCCATCCCCAACTTCAACCCCAAGGAAGACTCCGCCCGGACTCCTACGGGAGCCGGGCTCCGTCACCAACTTCAACTGCTGGTAAGCTTCGTCCGGACTCCTACGGGAGCCGGACTTCGCCCCTGACTTTAATTGCAGGCAGACTCCGCCCAGACCCCTATGGGAGCCGGGCTCCGTCACCAACTTCAACTGCTGGTAAGCTTCGTCCGGACTCCTACGGGAGCCGGACTTCGCCCCTGACTTTAATTGCAGGCAGACTCCGCCCAGACTCCTACGGGAGCCGGGCTCCGTCACCAACTTCAACTGCTGGTAAGCTTCGTCCGGACTCCTACGGGAGCCGGACTTCGCCCCTGACTTTAATTGCAGGCAGACTCCGCCCGGACCCCTACGGGAGCCGGGCTCCGTCACCAACTTCAGCTGCTGGTAAGCTTCGTCCGGACTCCTACGGGAGCCGGACTTCGCCCCTGACTTTAATTGCAGGCAGACTCCGCCCGGACTCCTACGGGAGCCGGGCTCCATCACCAACTTCAACTGCTGGTAAGCTTCGTCCGGACTCCTACGGGAGTCGGACTTCGCCCCTGACTTTAATTACAGGCAGACTCCGCCCGGACTCCTACGGGAGCCGGGCTCCATCACCAACTTCAACTGCTGGTAAGCTTCGTCCGGACTCCTACGGGAGTCGAACTTCACCCCTGACTTTAATTGCAGGAAGACTCCGCCCGGACCCCTACGGGAGCCGGGCCTCATCCCTGACTCCGGCTGCAGACAGACCTCGTCGGGACTCCTACGGGAGCCGGACTCCGCCCACAACTCCAACCGCAAGCAGACTCCGCCCAGACTCCTACGGGGGCCGGGCTCCGTCACCAACTTCAACAGCAGGTAAGCTTCGTCCGAACTCCTACGGGAGCCAGACTTTGCCCCTGACTTTAATTGCAGGCAGACTCCGCCCGGATCCCTACAAGAGCCGGGCTCTGTCACCAACTTCAGCTACTGGTAAGCTTCGTCCGGACTCCTATGGGAGCCGGACTTCGCCCCTGACTTTAATTGCAGGCAGACTCCGCCCGGACCCCTACGGGAGTCGGGCTCCGTCACCAACTTCAACTACTGGTAAGCTTCGTCCGAACTCCTACGGGAGCCAGACTCCGCCCCCGACTTCGCTTGCAGGTGAACTTCGTCCGGGCTCCTACGAGAGCCGAATCTCGCCTCTGACTTTAATTGCGGGTAGACCTCGTTCGGACTCCCACGAGAGCCAGACTCCACCTTCTACCCCGACTGCGGGAAGGCCTCATCTGAGCTCCTACAGGTGCCGGACCTCGCTTCCGACTCCGACCGAACTTCGACCGACAAGTCTGGACCCCCTGGCAAGCCACAATAACAGATAACACTGCTCCACTCCCTGCGGCGGACCCTACGCAGCTCCATTACTTCCTGGCAGGCCGTACTAATGGCCATGATTCTGCTCCACCCCCTGCAGCGGATCAGATGCGATTCCACCACTCCCTGACGAGTCACGACAACGGACGCCGCTCCACTCCCCGTAACTGATTCCACGTGGCGAGCTACGGTGATAGCCACGATTCTGCTCCACTACCCTTCGCAATAAATTTCTCCTGACTATGGGCGGCCCACGATCAAACGGTTACGAACGTCGCTATCAGTCTGTTGCACCCTTCGCCTATAAAAAGGGGGACGCCAGATACGTTATTCTCTAAGCTCTCGTTATTTACCTAGAAACTCTGCTAAAATTTTCGTTCGAGCACTCCATTCTTGTTGAGGTAGAGAACTGACTTGAGCGTCGGAGGGTCTTGCCGGAGCAACCCCACCTCCGGTTTAGAATTCTTTTGCAGGTCCCGATGGTGACCGCAACTCCCTCAACTCCAGCATCTCTGGTGCAAGCAGATTTTTGCACCAACAGGATTGGCGCCAGAGGAAGGGGCTGTGTCTTCGCGGTATCCTTGTTCTTAAAGGAGCGCTTAACGGGACCACCCCTGGGCATCCTTTCCGGTGTCCTCTCCTCCTTCCTCCACTTGGTCTTTGCTCGATGCCTCCCTGCAAGGCATCCATGCGACGATCCACGGCCTCCATGGCCAGATCTCAGGCTCCGGCCTCACCTCCTATTTCCCAACCTCCTCCTCCTCCTCCGACGATGACGGTCGATGCGGAGCAGTTTGATCTGCTAGCGCAGCAGGTCAGAGGCCTCACTGAAGCTGTGTAGGCCATGCAGCAGCAGTAGCAGCCACAGGCATCAGTGCGCCTGAAAAGGGTGTCACCGGAACACCAGAATCCGACGGTGGGGCGGGCCACTTTGGCCAGCCATCCCATCTTTTCTGGGAAGACGAACCCGAGGGTGGAGAGCCCTCAATCGGATCACGACTCCACCCCTAGAAGATCTCTGCCCCCATTCTGCCAAAGGACCCTCGAGACCCGAAGTCGAGAGGATTTTCTGGATCGGAGACTCCAAGAGATGAACCGGCAGATCGAAGAACTCCGCCACGCTCCCCCCACTTATGGTGAGGATATTTGCACTGACCCTCCCTTTTCTCAAATGATCATGCAGGAACCGATCCCACCAAACTTCAAACTCCCCCAGTTCGAAAGTTACAACGGGACTTCGGACCCGATTGATCATCTGGAAGCCTTCCGGATGATGATGCTGCTTCATGACGCTCCCGACACCATTCTATACCGAGCCTTCCCATCCACCTTGAAGGGAGCGGCGAGAAATTGGTACTCGACGCTGAAGTCGGGTACCATCTTTTCCTTCGATCAGATGAGCCACCAATTCGTGGCCCATTTTGTCAGCAGCCGGCGCCTCCGGAAGGGTTCGAAGTCCCTCATCAATATCAAGCAGAGGGAAGGGGAGTCCATTCAGGCCTACATCAATCGTTTCAATGTCGCAGTGCTGGAGGTCTGGAATTTGGACCAATCAGTCGCAATGGCCGCTCTGAAGGGCGGCCTTCAGAAGAATGATCTTTTGTTCTCCCTGGAGAAGAAGTACCCCAGAGATTTTGCTAATTTGTTGGCTCGGGCTGAAGGGTACGTCCGAGCGAAAGAAGCCTTCAAAATGAAGGATGAGGAGATCGCGAGAGAGCGGCAGGCGGGAGACTCGAGTAAGCCCGCAGTCGAAAAAAGGTCGAGAGAAGCTCGGTCACGTTCTTGATCCCCTCTTGGGCACAAGCGTGCCCATACTCCACCCCAGGTATGCAGGCAGAGAAGTCTGGATCGTGGGGTTCGGCGGGGTTCTCCACCGGGAAGATTTCGCAACTACGCCCCCCTCAATACCTCGAAGACCCAGGTATTGATGGAGGTCAGGGAGCAGCTCCCTAGGCCAGAGAGGATGCGCACACACCCCGGGAAGCGCAACCCTAACAAGTTCTGTCTCTACCACCGCGACCACGGCCATGACACGGAGGAATGCATCCAGCTCCGAGATGAGATCGAGGAGCTCATCCAGCGAGGTCGACTCGACAGGTTCATCCGATACCGTCTTGAGGGTAGAGAAGATCGGCCAAGGGTCCTACCGCAACCTGAATCGCCAAGGAGGGAGGAGCAGCCCAGAGATCGGCCTCCAATTGGGACCATCGACTCCATCACCGGAGGGCCTCAAGGAGGAGCAGACCTTCCACGACCATGGAACTCGGGAAACCTGTAAGTGTATCGCTTATGACTTTGCCCTGAATCTAAATTCCTTTCGACTTTGCATGCTCCTCCCATTTGGCATGGATTTGTTACGATTGGGGATAACCCCTTCAAACAATTAAAACAAGGTTATGTTAGGAACGGGAGGAGAACCTCATCCTAACATAACTAAAATAAAAGTCCGATTATCTTGAGATCGGATTGGGGGAGAGGCCTTACAACTCCCTAATGTGCCCCCACAGCCATGTCAGGAACAGGAGGAGAACCTCGTCCTGATATGAGCAAAGTCGAAGGCCCGGTTCTTTTAGACCGGATGGGGGGAGAGGCCTTACAACGCCCACATGCACCCCCACAGCCTTGTTAGGGACAGGAGGAGAACCTCGCCCTAACATGAGCAAAGTCGAAGGCCTGGTTCTTTTAGACCAGATGGGGGGAGAGGCCTTACAATGCCCACATGCACCCCCACAGCCTTATTAGGGACAGGAGGAGAACCTTGTCCTAACATGAGCAAAGTTGAAGGTCCGGTTCTCTTTAGACCGGATGGGGGGAGGGGCCCAACGACGCCCTAGTGCGCCCCCACAGCCCTGTTAGGGACAAGAGGCGAACCTCGCCCTAACTTGAGCAAAGTCGAAGGTCCGGTTCTCTTTAGACCGGATGGGGGGAGAGGCCCAACGATGCCCTAGTGTGCCCCTACAGCCATGTTAGGGACAAGAGGCGAACCTCGCCCTAACCAGAGTTGAACCTTGTTACGACAGAAATAGAGAAAGAACCTCGCCCCGACATCAATTAAGGTCTGGTCATTCAAGACCAGATGAGAGAAAGGGGGACCTTCCCCAGCGGCCCCTTCGTGATAAAACTCCGTCCGGACTCCTGCGGGAGCCGGACTTCACCCTCGACTCTGATCATAAGAAGGCTCCGTCCGGACTCCTATGAGAACCGGACTCCATCTCCAACCTCAACTGCAGGCAAGCTCTGTCCGAGCTCTTACGGGAGCCAGACTCCTCCTCCAACTTCAGCTGTAGGCAAACTTCGTCCGGACTCCTACGGGAGCCGAGCTTCATCCTCGACTTCGAATGCTAGTAAGCTCCGCCCAGACTCCCATGGGAGCCGAATTTTGCCTGACTTCAATTACAGGTCGACCCCATTCGGACTCCCACGGGAGCCAGACCTCGCCCCGACTTCACCTGCGGGAGCCGAACCCCCGCAGCCCCACCAAGAGCAAAAAAAAAAAAAAAAAAGAGGAGAAGGGAATACAACAATAACAACGGTAAAGGAAAAAGTTCAACAGACAACGATTCGACGCAAAGTACGGACGAGGTAACAAAATCACCTTCTCATTTTTTGATTAACAAGATGTACGTTACAAGACCCGAAGGGCCAGAAAAGAATACATTATTACAAGGCTCGAGAACACGGCTTGGAAGGGATACACCGGAGGCCACTTCAAGCTGCAAACTTTTCTTCCCGTTTCTGTCCTTCCCAGCCATATTTTTCAGTGTGTGTGACAAGCCTATCGGCTCTCACCCCCACCTTGTTCCGCTCCACCTCCGAAATCCCAACCCTAGGGGGAAAAGGATGGGATAGATTCCAGGGGGCAGTAAGGGCAACGGCAGCGGCGACGACGACCTGTTTCAAGAAGAACCGAAGTTATCCCGGAGGCAGCAATGGCGTCGGAGATATGCGCCATCACCGAATGCTCCATGACAACCACCGTCCTAAGTGTTCCAACAAGGTCGGTATGCGCTACTTCCACCGTCCACGCAACAAGTTTTACTACCCCACCATCAGCGCCGACCGCTTCTGGTCCCTCGACGCCGACGACATCAAGGATCCCGCCACAGCTTGTGACGACAGCTCTGCCCTCTTGACCGGTGTCACCCCGTCCTGCTACTCCGAAATTCTCAGGCAGAATGCCTTCATCGGTTGTCCCCGTTATTAAACCCCTGTTGTTGAAGAAATTCTCCCTCGAGCCCCCTTTAAAGTGACGGAAATCCTCAGCGGCAGCTCGACAACCGGAGAACTCGCAGACTGTTGTTCTCCTCCTTGCGCTCTTCCAAGTCTGTGGCATCCTCTTGAGGTTGGCCTCCGGGCTGGAGGCCCTGGCGGGGGAACCCCTTAGAGAGGAATCGGGGGGCTGGAGACGGTAGAGAGATGGCAAAGACCAGCGTGGAGGATGCTCGGAGTCGGAAGGGGCACCGCTAAAGTAGCTGAGTGGCTAAGCTCTCAGGCGAAAGAAAGATGTCGTCCTTTAGGCGAAGTAAAGCCCCTGGAGGAAGGGTGGGGGGGTTTAAATAGGCAACAAAACCTAGTGCAATTATGGTGGTAGGTGCCCCTAGGCCAACCAATGCCCACCACGTGTCCCACTCGCCGCGACCTGGAGTTGACCGTTCGCAAACATTCATGGCACGACACTTGGGATCACATCTCGATGGGAGTTCTGAAAAGGCTCTTCGGGTCGCCCTAATCGGAAAAAGGCTCCAGCATGCGCGCATTAAATGCCAGCACAGCTAAGGATGGTCACGTGCGGACGTCAAGGGGAGAACTTCGACTGCGACGATCTTTCTGTACTTCCTTCGTTTGAAATTCGAACTCGGAAGTAGGGGGAATGGTGTTGGGTATAAAATACCCTCAGCCGAAGTTCTCGATGGGATTAACCCTCGCGAGTCTCCTCCAACTCCGATCGCAAGCAGACTCCGCCCGGACTCCTACGAGAGCCGGACTCCACCCACAACTCTGACTGCAAGCAGACTTCACCCAGACTCCTACGGGAGCCAGGCTCCAACCCCAACTTCAACCGCAAGGAAGACTCTGCTCGGACTCCTACGGGAGCCAGGCTCCGTCACCAACTTCAAATGCTGGTAAGCTTCGTCCGGACTCCTACGGGAGCCGGACTTCGCCCCTGACTTTAATTGCAGGCAGACTCTGTCCGGACCCCTACGGGAGCCGGGCTCCGTCACCAACTTCAACTGCTGGTAAGCTTCGTCCGGACTCCTACGGGAGCCAGACTTCACCCCTGACTTTAATTGCAGGCAGACTCCACCCAGACTCCTACGAGAGCCGGGCTCTGTCACCAACTTCAACTGCTGGTAAGCTTCGTCCGGACTCCTACAGGAGCCAGACTTCGCCCCTGACTTTAATTACAGGCAGACTCCGCCCGGACCCCTACGGGAGCCGGGCTCCGTCACCAACTTCAACTGCTGGTAAGCTTCGTCCGGACTCCTACGGGAGTCGGACTTCGCCCCTGACTTTAATTACAGACAGACTCTGCCCGGACTCCTACGGGAGCCGGGCTCCGTCACCAACTTCAACTGCTGGTAAGCTTCGTCCGGACTCCTACGGGAGCCGGACTTCGCCCTTGACTTTAATTGCAGGCAGACTCCGCCCAGACTCCTACGGGAGCCAGGCTTCATCACCAACTTCAACTGCTGGTAAGCTTCGTCCGGACTCTTTTGGGAGCCGGACTTCGCCCCTGACTTTAATTACAGAAAGACTACGCCCGGACCCCTACGGGAGCCGGACCTCATCCCCGACTCCGGCTGTAGACAGACCTCGTCGGGACTTCTATGGGAGCCGGACTCCACCCACAACTCCGACCGCAAGCAGACTCCGCCCGGACTCCTACGGGGGTCGGGCTCTGTCACCAACTTCAACTACTGGTAAGCTTTGTCCAGACTCCTACGGGAGCTGGACTTCGCCCCTGACTTTAATTGCAGGCAGACTCCGCCCCGGATCCCTACGGGAGCCGGGCTCCGTCACCAACTTCAACTGCTGGTAAGCTTCGTCCGGACTCCTACGGGAGCCGGACTTCGCCCCTGACTTTAATTGCAGGCAGACTCCGCCCGGATCCCTACGGGAGCCGGGCTCCGTCACCAACTTCAACTACTGGTAAGCTTCGTCCGGACTCCTACGGGAGTCGGACTCCACCCCCGACTTCGCTTGCAGGTGAACTTCATCCGGGCTCCTACGAGAGCCAAATCTCGCCTCTGACTTTAATTGCGGGTAGACCTCATCCGGACTCCCACGAGAGCCGGACTCCGCCTTCTACCCCAACTGCGGGAAGGTCTCGTCCGAGCTCCTACAGGTGTCGGACCTCGCTTCCGACTCTGACCGACAAGTCTGGATCCCCTGGCAGGCCACAGTAACAGATAACACTGCTCCACTCTCTGCGGTGGACCCTACGTAGCTCCATTACTTCCTGGCAGGCCGTACTAACGGCCACGATTCTGCTCCACCCCGTGCAGTGGATCCGGTGTGATTCCACCACTCCCTGACGAGTCACGACAACGGACGCCGCTTCGCTCCCCGCAACTGATTTCACGTGGTGAGCTACGGCGATAGCCACGATTCCGCTCCACTACCCTTCGCAATAAATTCCTCCTGACTATGGGTGGCTCACGACCAGATGGTTACGAACGTCGCTATCAGTCTGTTACACCCTCTGCCTATAAAAAGGGGGATGCCAGATACGTTATTCTTTAAGCTCTCATTATTTACCTAGAAACGCTGCTAAAATTTTCGTTCGAGCACTCCATTCTTGTTGAGGTAGAGAACTGACTTGAGCGTCGGAGGGTCTTGCCAGAGCAACCCCACCTCCAGTTTAGACTTCTTTTGCAGGTCCCGACGGCGATCGCAACTCCCTCGACTCCAGCATCTCAGGCGCAAGCAGATTTTTGCACCAACAGTACACAACGACCTACACTCGATAAAAATCATCGTCCTATTAATGACGTATCATTTGATCATAAACATATTTAAGAATTATTCGATAAATCATCCTTTATCGATCATAATATAGTTCTAAGGACTTCATCATAATACAAGAGTTCTAATAATGAAGATGTTCACCTTATGATGAAAAAGTCAAAATAATTTTTATTCATTGATCGATAATTCATATACAAAATCTAATTATTTATAATAAGTCAATTGGCTTTAGAACATAATTTCCAACAGCTCTAAGAATAGCCTAAGCCTAGTAGCCACTTTCGCTATAGTTGCTTTATTAATCTCCTTCCGCAACATCTAATGATAGCTACACAATTGCCTCAATGAAAATAGTATGATGATGGCTACACAGTATCCTATCGGTATATTAGAAAACTTATTCTTTCCTTTTCCATCCCATTGTAGATGAGTTAGGAAACTCATCTACTTGAGAAAGTTAGTAGATTAGGGCAAAGGGCACACCATTAAGCTTCATTGGACAAGCGTTGGATGCATGCATGGGCATGCCACAACATCATGCTAGCTAAAAAAATGTGGGTCGAAAGAAAGATAGAGAGTAGCATGCGTCTAAGTGCCTGGACCTTCAAGGATTTTTACCACTATCATACCATCATTTGAAGGTGACAAAAATGGAAAGAGATGTAGTTCTGGGCTATAGTAGAAGGTCTAATGCTAGGCTACAATAAAGATGTAGTACTAAACTATGATGGATAAACTTAGTTACACCAACTCAAACATGATAAAAGACTAATTTTTGTAAAGATTGTAATTTAATTAGATTGATTATCAAAGGTTCTTTATACAAAATAAAATTTTAATATTTATTCTAATACATTAACTATTTACTCTTGATGGTTGTTGATAAGATCGTGATGTTATCGTTAGAAAATCACAATTATCAATCTAATTCTGATTTTAATAAAAATTAAAAATATATAAAAAATAGTGAGTCAGATCGAATCCACAGAGAAAATAGAATTTTGATTTGAAATCTTTGATTTTATAAAAAAAATAAAATTTTGAAGAAAGTAATTTTAAGTCAAAAAATAGAAATTAAGAGTGCAAAAAATAAATCTGATACTAAGATCTACTATTTAGATCCTAGCATCTACTTACAATAAAAATAAATAAATAAAATTTAAAAAGTATAAAATAAATTGATACTAAGATCTACTAACTAAATCCTAGCATCTACTTGTAAAAAATAAAAGACAAGAATTTAAAATGCAGGAAAGTAAATTTTACATTAATTAAAAGTTAAAATTTTATTATAAAAAATTTAAAAGAATAATAAAATAAAATAAAACTGTAACAAGAATCTAAAGTTGATCGATACAGCCTCATCAAGAAGATGGTTGATGACCTCTCCTTCTTCCTTCGTACTTCATAAAGTGAATCGGCTTCTCTTCTTCTTCCCCTTGGGTCTCTAAATCTATCTAATTTTTTTTTAAATTTTTTTTGTACTTTCATTGAGTTTTTCTTTTCCTAAGACTTATTCCTAGATCTCCTATTTATATATGAATTTTTTATCTTTTTTTGGTAGCAAAAGGAGTCCTAAAATCCTTAAAAATTATATAATACCCATATGATTAATTTCTGGCCGTTGGATTGCATTTGAACCACCCAGATCTGATAAAAAATCAGTGTTATAGTCTTTCTCTCGATTGGGATCTACCATAGCCATCTGATCGTATGCTTGATTGAATTTTGATCATCGAATCATGCTCAAAACTTCTTATTCTCAGTCGGGATGAATACCAGCCATTGGATCGAAGTCTAAATTGATTTTTAGCTGTCGAATGGTGCAAAATCTCTTTTTTTCAATTGATAATGAACAGTAGTTGTCGGATCTTGTTCGGGATGAATTTGGACTATCGGATTGTGCAAAAAAACTTCTGCCCATCTTGAACCATGCCAAAGATCGTGAATCACTCCCGTGGACCATGCCCCTGAATCCGTAGATCGAGTGGCCGGTCCACCGTGCATCGAAGATAATTTTCAATATTTTTTAGGATATTTTGGCTTGATTTTTGCTCCGATTTTTATCTAAAAAATAAAAAAAAATATGCATTAAATTATTTAATAATTCTCATCATTTTGTTACTTAAAATTACTTAATTAACTTAACATCTATTTTTTATAAATATGCTTTAATTTTATATATTTTTTAAAATTATTTATTTTTATAAGAAAATCTAATTTATTTATGAAATTAAGTTCTTTAGAAGATGTTCGCATCATAAATTATCAAAAATATCTACAATAAATATAAAAATATACCACTTATCATACCTCCAAACTTGAATTTTGCTCATCCTCGAGTAAAGAAAGAATTTAGAATTAAGTACCGTTTAACTTAAAATTTTGAATTTCATCAAATAATTTTTGAAAAAGACCATTGATATTCAATAGAGCGTGAGTGAGGTATATCATTGGGGTATTAATACTATCAATATGAGAGTTAAACTAAGAATATTAAATTTTTTTTAAATTTTTCTAAATTATCTCTACCTTTATCTCTAAATCATTAACCCTCATATGGACAAGTATATTGTTACTTCTGTCCTTTATTTATTATAAAAAATATCTTTATATTGCCCACTTTTTGATGTGAACCACAATGCTTACTTAAGTGAAGGGACCCAATTACTCGATGGGAGATCAATGTTTAGACTTTGTCCTTTTTTTTTTTTAATATTGTCGCGCTATTGAATGTCTTAACCCCTTAAGTTTTCTGTTTGACCCCTGTAGCGAGTTTTCAGCCAATGACTCTCAAACCAGACGGCTTTAGGGTACTAGGTATAGAATACCTCTCAGACCTACTTGCTCGAATCAAATAGGCTATGAGTTAAAATTAGCTTTACAATAAAGCTTCTTTGTCCTTCATACCTTTTAACGCAAAACTCAATGCTTGCTTAGGCAAAGAGGCTCGATTATTCAGTATAAAGTACTTAAATTTTATATATATATATATATAAAGAAATGTATAGTTATCCTACACAAGCTCATAGAAAATAAACTCTTCTTTAATGCAGGTAGAAATATTTAGAAATACTCAAAGAAAACTATTTAAGTTCTAAACTTAATTTTTTATTGAATTTTTTTAATATTTGATCCCTCAATAGCTCACAAACTCTCTAGTCTATACATCAATTTTTTAAAAAAATACTTGGTTTAACTCGATTCTTAAGTATAATTAGGTGCTTAAATACTAAATACTAACTTACTTGAGGACTTAAAAAAAAATTTTATTCTCCTCCCTAACTTAATCGACATTGTCCTCAATGGAGTAGAAAAAATGAAGGGTACATATAAAGAAAAAAGAGAGATATCACCTGATCCAAAAGTCTTTTCAAAATTGATTTTGCCCTCCAACTTAGCCAATATTGTCTTTAGATCTCCACAAAAGATACTAAGTAAAACTCGATTAACCTAAACAAAATGCAAAAGATAACAAAAAGTAAAAGCTAAAAAACTGGGTTGCCTCTCAAGAAGCTCTAAGTTTATCATCTTCAGCCAGACCATATCGATTCTCTTACCTACCCCGTGTCAAATATTGGATTGATAAATTTTAATAGTTTTGGATTGCCAATCTCAGGAAGATGGCCTATAATAAATTTTAGTATTTTATTACTAATCTTCAAAAAGTAGTTCACATCCTTGTTCTTAATTTTAGGAAGATAATTTACAAATCCATTTACAGACCCTTATATGTTGAGAATTTCTCCTATTTATTCTTCTAAAATTCTCATAAACTGAGTTTTTAGGTTAAGAGTTGAGTTTGATGCAATGGATACTGGAAGGGTGTCACTGATTCTAAACATGCATACTCAGGTGTGACCAAGGGTAATTTTAATTCTGAAGGAGATGGTAATTCTAAAATGAAAGAACTGGCTTCTAGGACTGAAGAAAATGGAACTCTTGGTAGGTATATCTCGAGTAACTCATCCGCTCTCTTCTTTTCTTCACTTAGATCAGTATCAATTCTGGGCTCAGGTTCTTCTATTGGGTTAGTCTCAGTACTAACCTCTTCTTTCAAATTCTTATTTTAGCTAGCATCAGTACTAGCCTCACTTACCTGATCTTAGTATGAGTCCTTAAGAATCCTCTCACTTCTAAGCTCAGAAATTATTTTGTCACTTTCAAATTGAGGATTCTTAGGTGGGATATTGGATTGATGACTAGATCCAGGTGGTTGGTGGGTGGGTGGATTGATTTTGAAATCCAGTATTGGTTGGCTTGGTAATTGATCTAGTTCTCTCCTCATGGAAGACTCAGCTAATTGACCTATTTGTGCTTCTAACCTAGCGAGGGATTGCTGTTGGGTTATAATCAATTGTTAGAGTTGGTTAAATCTATCATCGATTAGATTGGTCTGTTGAGGAGGTGGGTATGAAAGGTGATTGTAATAGGATGGTTGGATAGGCTAACTAGGCTAACCTTTATTATAAGTATAATTTTGGTATTGGGGCCTATTCTGAAAGCTCTGTATAAAAAAAATTTGGATCTGAGCTTGAGTTTGTTGGGATCTCTAAGAAAAATTAAGGTGGTTCCTCCAATCTTGGTTATATGCATTTAAGAATGGATCATCGACAGGATTGGAGTAACCTTGAGCAGCTTAAACTTGTTCATGGATGAAAGGAGGAAACTGTGAAGCCATGGGACATTCACTTACATGATAGGCTGGGCTAGTGCAGATAAAATAATTCTCCTGATAACTGAAAGGTGGTGTATATTGCGTAGGAGATTGTTGACCTAGGGCTAGGTATTTATCTATAAAAAGCTCGACTTTATCTAATTTTTGGACTATCAGATTCAAATCGGCCTCAGAACTAGAGTCAGAATGTTTGATCCCATAGAATGATGGAAACATCGATGGGTTATAGATGGAAAGAATAAAATATTTCTTCATCTACCTAGGTGGTTCAGCCAATTGATTATCATGTTTAACATGGATCAGCCATTCAATTTCAGTATTGGATTTAACTAGGTCAGAAAAAAAAAATTCTACCATGCATGTATCAATACAAATCCTAATATGTATGGTTCAGATTTTTTTTAAAAAAAAATAAGAAAGAGAAAAGAAAAGAAAGAAAGAGAGAAGTTTTAAAGGTCAGAACTTTAAGAAAGTCCTAGACCTGAGGACAAAAGATGAGAAGAATTAATTATGGTTGAGTGTTAATTGTAATCAAGTTAGTAAGCAATTAAACTTAGACACCTATGAGTTTTTTAGACCTAACAGTTTAATGTAGAGTAGCTTAGCCTAAATTTAAATTGAGTTTATTCTCACTTCCTTCAACTAGCTAGGTAAGTGATGGGGTCGTATGGGTCCCCCCGTTGCTTGTCTTAGACACCAATTGAATTGATCAGGTAAGCTAATGGAACCAATTAAATAACCACGAGTCTACTTAGGCTGAGCCTTTATAACCTCTTACCTTAGATACCAATTTCAGGGATGAGTTCCAACTTACTTTACACTTGACTTCACCATAATACTCAAACTGAATTCGATTGTCCTAGGGCCAATGTCTATTGAATTTTAATTAGGCTTGGGTTAATGCTGAAGGGAAGGAAACAGTTTTCCTCCAGAATGCCTAGGTTGTATCTAAAATTTTTTTTTAATATTCTATTTGTTTAAGGATCAAATCCTTATCTGAATCACAGTGGAACCAAAGATCAAATCCTAAATTATCTGATATAAACCTTCACGGAGGTCTGGATATGCAGATCTTTTACTTCGCATTCACGTCAGACACCGCAGGAAAGCAGGATGAACTCCAATCTAATTGACTTCACAACTCAATCAATCGAGAAATGAGATATGATGATATGACACCTCACACCAGTAGTTAGGATGCCCAAGAAGGATCCATGCCCAAAAAGAGGAGGTGGCAATGAAGGAAAAACCACCTTTTTCCTTGTAGGATCTTCCAGATTTCATCAAATCTGGGGTGAAATAATTTTTAAAAATTTTATTTTATATTTATTTCAGATCTAAGTCTCTAGATCTAATCTTCATATCTAATATTAAGTCTAAAATAAATATAAAAGGGATGAGGAAACAAGTAATACCTCAAGGGTAATCTGATTACCCTGTAGATGATCTCAGCACAGTCTGAGATTCTGATGTAGCCATGCAAGTGCCTGGCCTCTACCAGTATCCACTTAGGTAGGACCTAGAACATCTTCTCCTCACAAATCTACACTCCAAAAATCAGATCTCTATCTGATTTGGAAGTGCTTCAGAACTCCTTCTGAAGTTGGAGCAGCAGCCTGTCGAAGATGTCCTGCAGCCTTCCTGTTCCAGGCATCACCACGCCTTGGACCTTTGCCAGATGGATGTCCAACTCCTTGGATGTGAACAGGGGAGAGAGGAGAGCAGGGAGGATGTAGATAAGAGGAGAGGATTCTCATTTTGATTGGGTATTGAGTAGAAACTCACAAACCCTAGGCGTAGACAGGGATTTTATAGACCCTGTATGCTGCGCAGTGCCACATCATTCGACCAATCAAAAAATTCTAATTAATTTTGAAAAAATTTTGATTGGTGGAGTGATGTCATCTGATCCCATCAGATAAGAACTCCACCTTATCTCTAAAAGTTGGCACCAACATTGGATAAGCACAAAGAGAGTTGGCACCAAGGAGTCCAAACTTATCAAGACTCTTCATCCTTATCCATTTGGGGCGCCCACTTTAATCCAATTAGGCTCACGCCATAATCTGATTATGGCACCCAATTTGATGTGGTTTGGATCCACTAAAATCCTCCAATAAGCTCTTGCCAAGTGGCCTTCAATTTAAGACCCATATGTCAACTTTTGACAAATGTCCTAAAATGAAATTTGCAAGTGACAGGAATTAGCAGGTGCTTGTCTTAAATTTATCTCATGAATTAAGATAAGCCTTTTCTGAGCTAGACAAGCTTCATTTAGACTAAGAGAAACCTTCCTAAGGTTCTCTGAATGAGTCAAATCATATTTAGCTCAGTAGAGATAGAAAAGATTACACGAGGAGAAAGTTAGGCTCAATCGTGTGCTAGCATGATTTTCTTGAACCTAATTGGATCTTATCCAAATCAATTGGGTTAGTCCAATTGATGACATCCAGACCCTAATCCTTGTTTGTGTGACATAGTTAGGTTCAATTCCGTATAGTAATGAGACATGTCATGATCTCATCATCGACATCATCGAAACTCCTTTCGATGGATCAGAACTCTTCTGATTCAGACAATTAGAATGATCGATCATCAATATCATTCTAATTACTCCCAAAATCTACCAGTGACACCTAGCAGTATGTGGTGATAACCTATCAGAACTGAAGACGAACCTCTCGGTGCAGCTACCTGTGTGATTGAGTTCCTCTATCATGAGTCCCGACTGAATTAGGGTTAAGGTGAACTCGTCAAACCCAACATCAGTCTTATGAATCAATCGATCGATCCAAGTCCGATGTGAAATCCCAATGAAAAACTCTTTTCCTTATTTTACTCTGCCATGGCCATGGGCTTAAGGACTCGATCTTTTGATCATCATAGGACTACTCCTCTCATCTACCGAGGTTGATAGATCCCATCTTGGTGCGACCTAGTTCCTACAATGAATATGCTATAGCCAACATACACCTCAGGGTTCTGAATGGCTAGGAGATCGAGTTATGATGTAGTCAAACTATAACATACTCAAGGTGAATTGTCGATGCACCTCAGGTCAAAGAACTAGACACACAACTACAGCATCGAGCTAGTCATCGATGAGAAGGTAGACTTCCTTATGACTGCTCGATATGGTCACGCTCAGTACTCTCATTCTTAATGAATATCTATACTCTCACTCTAGTGTCTCCACACTGTAGACTCAAGACACATCTATCCTAAGAAAGCAATCGTACACCAACCTTTCGGATCGATCACCATCTTCGTGATGATCCTATGGTCAGGAGCTGTTTATGAGTTAGTTATGTAAATTCATGCCTTAAATTTTTAACTTTTGAAAAATATAAATTGACATTCCTACTAACTCAAAGGATGTATCACAAACACAATGTACATAATGTGATAAAAGAATAATCTATTTATTGATTTATAGTCAAAATTATAAATTTGCCCTTAAATTTGTATAGGAATGTGTCAGCCAATCTGGCATCTAGGGCACACATCTAACAGACAACAAAAGAAGAGATGTAGAAGATAAAGGACCTCTCTCTTCACACGCCTGTCTCTCTCTCTTTTTCTTCTTTCTCAATTTGATTAGTTTGCTATTCTATTCTCTTCTCTCATCCATAGGTAGAGACCCTCTCTATTTATAAATGATTCTCATGACCCAATGAGAGGAGGACTCTTTATTCAAATCTGATTTGAATTGGTCTAATACTCATGAAAGAAGAACTCCTACATGAGATATAATTATCATCACTTATGACATCCACTTTGCACCCACTCCCACACCCACTTGGGATGCTCCAAATAAGCACCAAACTAATTTTTAGTCATACTTCATGAGTGGGTATTTCCAGTGCAAGTAGAAATACTCATATCTCATCCAAAACAGATCCGATTTGAATCCGATTCGAAGTCGATTCGAAATAATTTTGAAAGGCTGTCAATCCTAAACTCTTTAGAACTTTTATACCAAGTCTAACTTAAATTTTGAACCTATTTAAGTCTAATTAATTTAGATCTAATCTGAAATTAATTAGTACTTAAATCCAATCTTTCATATGTTTCATGGATCATAGATAGAAATTATTCATCCTCGGGATTGAACCTAAATCTTATGTATAGTGCTAGCTAGACATAGTCAACTCTTCAATCTCATTTGACCCATAACTCAATTCTCAATCAAGTTAGCTTATATGTTCAATCAAGTCAAGTACTTCTAGATTGGACATATAAACATAGGTCATATCCTTCCTACTTTGTCTGACTTGTGTACGTGACTCCATAGGTTCAAACACTAAGCCGGTAGCACAGGAACCAATTCCTACACTAATTGAGATACCATCTAGCAATGGTTTTTAATATCCAGATAGATCGAATTATCACAAAAAAATATTCTAGAATCCATACTTATGGTTACCGCATAATTCATCCTTTTGATCCTGGATGCTCTAGGATGGTCTCAGGTTAACTGTCAACCGAGATTGCTTCATCCACATTGTATTTCAACCTTTCAAATATATCTCATGGATTATCCTGGCCAAGATTTTACTAAATTGAAATACAGTGATACATCAACTCCAATAATCCGGTGGGGTCAATCCCATCTGATCAACACACACAGACTTCGTAAGTACTGTACCTAGTAGCCTTCTGTCACTACATTAAAAATTTAGGTAGTTCAGCACCAAAGCACAGTGAGTTGCTTGCAAGTCACTATAGTGATCTCAAATCTGAAGAACATTTATACCCATGTATTTCACGAGCAGCTCTTGACAGCAGAACGCTCAGCAGGTGAGTCACTTATTCAGTGACGATGTACCCTTACATCTCACCTATATGCCATACCAGTTGTTAGATGTGTGTCCTAGATGCCAGATTTGCTGACACATTCCTGTACAAATATAAGGGCAAATTTATAATTTTGATTATAAATGAATAAAAGGGTTATTCTACTATCACATTGTGTACATTATGTCTGTGATACATCTTTTAAGTTAGTAGGAATGTTAATTCATATTTTCAAGAGTTGAAAATTTAAGGTATGAATTTACATAACTAACTCATAAACAGCTCCTGACCATAGGATCATCACGAGGATGGTGATCGATCCGAAAGGTTGGTGTATGATCACTTCCTTAAGGTAGATGTGTCTTGAGTCTACGGTGTGGAGACACCGAGAGAGAGTACAAGTATTCATTGAGAATGAGAGTACCGAGCATGACCACCTCGAGCAGTCATAAGGAAGTCTACCTTCTCATCGATGACTAGCTCGATGCTGCAGCTGTGTGTCTAGTTCTTTGACCTGAGGTGCATCGACAGTTCACCTTGAGTATGTTATAGTTTGACTACACCATAACCTATTCTCCTAGCCATTCAGAATCCTGAGATATATGTTGGCTGTAGCATATTCATTGTAGGAATCAGATTGCACCAAGATGGGATCTATCAACCTCGATAGATAAGAGTAGTCCTATGATGATCAAAAGATTGAGTCCCTAAGCCCATGGCTATGGCAGAGTGAAATAATGAAAAAAAAATTTCAATTAAAGTTTCACATCGAACTTGGATCGATTGATTGATTCATATGACTGATGTTAGGTTTGACGAGTTCACCTTAACCCTAATTCAGTCGGAACTCATGATAGAAGAACTCAATCACACAGGTAGCTGCACCGAGAGGTTTGTCTTCATTTCTGATGGGTTGCCATCATATACTGTTAAGTGTCACTAGTGGATTTTGGGAGCAATTATAATGATCTTGATGATCGATCATTTTAATTATCTGAATCAGAAGAGTTTTGATCCATCGAAAGGAGTTTCGATGATGTCGATGATGAGATCACGACATATCTCATTACCATATGAAAGAACCTAACTGGATCACACAAACAAGAGTTAGGGTCTGGATGTCATCAATTGAGCTAGCCCAGTTCGATTGATTTGGATTAGATCCAATTAGGTTCAAGAAAATCATACTAGCATAAGATTGAGCCTAACTTTCTCTTCGTGTAATCTTTTCTATCTTGACTGAGCCAAATACGATTTGACTCACCCAGAGAACTATGAGAAAGTTTCTCTCAGTCTGACTGGAGCCAATCTAGCTCAAAAAAGTCTTGTCTTAATTCATGAGATGAATTTAAGACAACACCTGTCAATTCCTATCACCTGCCATTTCTATTTTAGGACATCGATCAGACGTTGACCCATGAATCTTGGATTGAAGGCCACTTGGCAAGAGGTCATTGGAGATTTTTTATGGAGTGTCCACCTACTAAATTGGGCCTCAAAGTGGGTGCCATATTCAGATTAGACGTGCGCCCCAAGTGGATAAGGATAGAGTCCCATAAGATGAGCACTCTGATCTCTTGATCAACTTGGACTGTGGGGTGCCAATCTCACTATGCTTATCTAGTGTTGGCATCAACAGTAGGAGGGATTGTATAGATTTTTATCTAATATGATTAGATGACATCACTTCATAAATCAAATTTTTTTTAGAATTAATTGAAATTTTTTGATTGATCGAATGATGTGGCACTGCATGGCGCAGCAAGGTCTATTTAAACCCTATCTGTGCCTAGGGTTTAGAGACTCTCTTCTCAATACCAGAAAAAGCTTGATATCCCTCCACTTCTCTATATTTTCTCTAGTCCTCTCTCTCCTCTCTTCACGTCCAAGAAGTTGGGTATCCATCTGGTGCTTGTCCAAGATGTGGTGGCTCCCTGATCAGAAGGCTGCAGGGATTTATCGAGAAGCTGCTGCTCCAGCTTCAGAAGATCTTTTGAAGATCTTTCAGATCAGATCCAGATTTGATTTTTGGAGCAGCGATTCACAAGGAGAAGATAATCTAGATCCTACTTGAGTGGATACTGATAGAGGCCAGGCGACTGCGTGGCTATTTTTGAACCTCGGGCATTGCTGCGATCATCTACAGGGTAATCTAGTTACCCTAGAGGTATTTCTCTAATCCTCAAGTTTTAAATTTAATTTTAGATTAAATATCAGATAATAAGAATCAGATCTAATAGATCTTAGATCTAAAATATCATAGGATAATTTTTTTTTAAAATATTCCATCACAGATCTCATTAGATCTGAAAGATCCTACAGGAAAAAAGGTGATTTTTCCTTCAACTAGTATCAGAGCTAGGTTGATGGCTCTATTTCAGATCTAATTTAGATCTGATTTTTATTTTTATTTATTTAATATTAATAAATTTTAAATGTCACATCAGATATGATAGAATCTAAAATTAAAAAAATTTAAAATTAAATCTAAGTAGATCTAACATGTATGAGATGCATGACTAGACTAGGAGTAGTTTGATCTATGAATAGTCTTATAGTTTTATATTTTAATATGATTAAAATATAAATTAGATCTAATTTATTCTCTATTTTTTTGATGTTATAAATATTATATTCAGATCAAAAAATAGAAAATAAAATTTTAATTAATACATAAGATTGATCTGTTGCATGCCTAGACTAGTTGTAGAATTATTCTAGTAACTGTCTAGAATAGACTTTATATTGAATAGTTTAATTTAAATCTTATTTTCAAATGTTATATGTGATGTATCAGATCTGAAAGCATGCTAATTAGATTAGATTTTAATACATGAGATGTATGCAAAGCATGTATAAGTTAGATCTAAAATTATATATGTGATATGTAACTTAGATCTAACTAGTTTTGTAGTTAAATCAATATTTCTGATTAAGGTGTTCCTCATGGCCGTCCGGTCATAAGAACAAAGTAGGATTTAAGACCCTCTCCTCCCATTCAATGGAGTGTTCTTATGGTGTGTAGGGGTACTGCACATTCATCCTTAATCAGAAATCAAAATTTACTTTTCTGCAAAATCCTAGATCCTGAAATCCTAGGATTTATTTATATATTTTGTTTATGAAC
Source organism: Elaeis guineensis (assembly GCF_000442705.2). Lineage (NCBI taxonomy): Eukaryota > Viridiplantae > Streptophyta > Magnoliopsida > Arecales > Arecaceae > Elaeis > Elaeis guineensis. The sequence continues at coordinate 52,318,291 of NC_025997.2, forward strand.
CCAAGACTTAATTAATGAATTAAGCTTATGAAATTAAATTAGGTCTAAAATTAAAAATTTCAGATCTAAGTCATTTTCATAAAATTGGATTCGGGCTTGGGTAGCTCAATTAGATCTAGTGGTTGATCAAAGCAAATCAAAAGTTGGTCAGGTAGGATCATGAAAGCTAATAATTGACCAGCCTAATAGGATTAAGTCTAGGTCAAGGTTGAATCATATTTAGATATGACTCGATCAAATTAAGACCTAATTTGGCTCAGGGTTAGAGCCTGGATTGTAGACTAGCCCAATTGATTCTGGTTCAACAATTTGGTGTCTAAGGTAAGTTGGGCAGATGCGACCGATTGATTTTTAATTGGGAGCTACTCGACTCGAATGCGTTCTTGTCGAGTTAATGGCATATCTCTTCCATTGGTCTCACTTACCTGGCCATATGTGTCGATCCAGTTCTGATTTGAGGTGACTAACAATTCGAGCTAACCCATGCCACTAGGTTAGTCATAATTGTTATGACTATGTCAAGTCAAGTTTAATGAGACCTAAATTAAATCTTCCTAAGAAAATATTAAGTCTAAGGTCTTCTACCATTGTGGATGTGCAGGCCCTTCCCATGGTTGATTGTTCTCGGCTGGTTACAGTGGTTCAGTTGCACCAGGAAGATGCAACCATGTCCATTAGGCATTGGATGCTATGGATTAGAGGATGGGTTGTGCTCAATATTTCAGATACGGTGAGGGACTCAATCAGGAATCTAGTTCGTACAAATGGTGGGTCTGACTTAACTAAGGATTGGAGCAATATTCCGAGCACGGTGAGCTTCATGAATTAGAGATCAAGTTTTGGGTGCACCATGATTAGAGAATCATTGGACAAGAGTTGTCCACTCATCGATTGACCCATCACCAATAACTATTAGGTAAGGTGGTGAGCCAGTCGGTGAGACCGCACCACCCACTAAAAATCACTAATCATGGAGATTTTTACATCTCTACCTAGGGAGTGTAGGATCTGAGAAAATAGTGAGAGCCTAATTTGTTCAAAAATAAAACCCCTAAACCAATTGGTTAAGTCTGATTATAAAATCTAACTAAAAACTTTTGACTCTCTACAGGAAACATGTCTGCATCCAACCCCCTGACCAAAATACTAGACACCCACAGATTGAATGGATCCAATTTCAAGGACTGGTTGAGAAATTACAGAATTATTCTGGGTTCCGAGAAATTGACTCATGTCTTGGACCAGGATCCACCTACCATGCCAGCACGTCCGACTGCTGAACAGAGAGCATCTCTGAAAAAGTGGATGGATGAAGATAACAAAGCCAGGTACTACATGTTGGGTGTAATGTCTGATGACTTGCAGTGCCAGTATGAGAAATTATGACTACCCGCCAAATGTTGGCTCATCTACAAGAGTTGTTTAGTGAACAAAGTCGTGCAGCCAAGTATCAAGTCTGCCAAAGACTTTTTAAGGCTAAAATGCGTGATGGACAGTCTGTTCAAGATCATTGTTTGACAATGATCAAGGATCTTGAGGAGCTTGAGAAGCTCGATATCATCTTAGATAAAAATTTTTGGATTGATGTGATCCTTCAGTCCTTATCCGATGCATATGGTCAGTTCATCATGAACTTCCATATGCATAAGATGTAGTGTACCTTGGTTGAGTTAATGAACATGTTGGTTACGGCTGAGCTTTCTTTGAAGGGTTCAAAAGGCTCAGTCCTTACTGTGGAGCGGACTTCTTTCAAGAGAAAGTCTTTTGGAAAGAAGAAAAAGTCTGTGAAGAAGCAAAAGGTGGATGGAAAGAAGAAGAAGACGGAACCGAAGAAGAAGGCTGCTGAAAAGAAAAAATATTTCCACCATAATTTAGACGGCCATTGGAAACGGAACTGTCCTCAGTACCTTGCCATCCTGAAGAACAAGAAGGATGGTCCTTCTGGAGGTATGCTCATTATAGAATCTAATCTTATGGATTCCTCTGCATCCAGTTGGGTACTTGACTCTAGTTCTAGTGCTCATTTGTGTACTTCTATGCAGGATCTTGAGGAGAGCAGGAGGCTGAGGGATGGGGATATGATCCTACATGTCAGAAATGGAGCAAGAGTTGCTGCTGTGGCTGTGGAAATCTACCCTCTGCGATTATCGTTAGGATTAGATTTAGTTCTTAGAGACTGTTATTTTGTGCCTGCAGCAAGCATGAATTTGATTTATGTTTGATGTTTAGCACAAGAAGGCTATGTGATTAGCTTTCATAAAAATCATTGTAATATATTTTATAAAAATAATAAAGTTGCAAATGGTTTTTTTATTAATGGTATCTATCAGCTACATATTGATGTATTTGTATTTCATATCGAGCAAAATTTGAATGCCATAAAAATTAAAAGGCCTAGAGATAGTCTAAATGATAGGTATCTGTGGCACCTAAGGCTAGGTCATATAGCGGAAGACAGGGTTAACAACTTGGAGAAATCCAGACTATTGAGTCTGTTGACTTTCGAGTCATATCTAGTTTGTGAATCATGCCTTCAAGGCAAAATGACCAAGCTCTCTTTTACAGGACATGGGGAAAAGGCCACAGACCTACTTGCCCTAGTACATATAGATGTGTGCGGCCCATTTGATGTGCCAGCTAGAGGCAACTATGTCTACTTGATTACCTTCACCGATGATATGTCTAGGTACGGATATGTATTTCTAATGAAACACAAGTCTGAAGCCTTTGAAAAGTTTAAAGAATTCAGACATAAGGTAGAAAAACAAACAGAAAAGTTCATTAAGGTTCTTCGATCATATCGAGGAGGTGAATACCTTAGTCGGGAGTTTCTAGACTATCTTAAGGATAATGGCATAGTCTCTCAATGGACTCCACCTGGAATGCCACAACTCAATGGAGTTTCAAAATGGAGGAACCAGACTTATTAGATATGGTCCGTTCCATGATGAGCTTCACGAATCTCGCTGAGTTTCTTTGGAGATATTGTCTCATGATAGCAATATATGTATTGAATAGGATTCTCTCTAAAACCGTTCCTACCACACCGTATGAGATATGGCATGGTAAGAAGCCAAGTCTGAGTCATCTCAGAATTTGGGGTTGTCCGGCTCATGTCAAGAGACAGCAGGCAGACAAGTTAGAGTTCAAGTCTTTTAGAGCTCGGTTCATAGGATATCCTAAAGAGTCATTAGGATACTATTTCTATATTCTGAAAGATCACAATGTGATTATGAATCACATGCTATTTTTTTTTAAAAATAGTTTATTCAAGATAGTGGCATCGAAAGAATAATTAAGCTCAAGGAGAATGTCTCCCAAGAGCAACGAGCTAAAGAACCTGAGGAACCTAATCAATTAGAACTAGTCCTAACACAACCTCTTCCACCTCATAGATCGACTAGGATTTTCTGTCCTCCTGAAAGGTACTTAGGTACTATACAAGAGGAAGTAGAGGAAGTGTTCCTCACGGGAAATGGGGCTTATAGTGATGACCCCAAGACCTATGATGAGGCGATATCAGATATCAACTCCGAGAAATGGTTAGAGGCAATGAGATCAGAAATTGACTCGATGCACTCAAATCATGTCTGGACCTTGGTAGATCCACCTGAAGGTATTGTACCTATTAGGTGTAAATGGATCTTCAAGAGAAAGATAGGTGCAGATGGGAATGTAGAGACATTCAAGGCTAGGCTCGTAGCGAAAGGTTATAGTCAGCATGAAGGCATTAACTATCAGGATACCTTCTTGCCCATAGCCATGCTAAAATCCATCCACACATTGCTTGCTGTTGCAGCCTATTTTGATTATGAAATATGGTAGATGGACATGAAAATGGCATTCTTAAATGGATATCTTGAGAAAGATATCTATATGGAACAGCCGCTTAGTTTCACATCCAGTGATGATGATCACAAGGTCTGCAAGCAGTAAAGATCCATTTATGGACTTAAGCAAGCATCTCAGAGCTGAAATACTCATTTCAATGATGTGATCAAAATGTTTGGTTTCATCAAGAATGAGGAGGAACCATGTGTATTCAAGAAGGTCAGTGGGAGCGCAGTTGTCTTCCTCATATTGTACGTTGATGACATCCTCCTAATTGGAAATGATATTTCTATATTGAACTCAGTCAAAATATGGTTGTCTAAGGAGTTCTCTATGAAAGATCTAGGAGAAGCATCCTTTATACTGGGTATTAAGGTCTATAGAGATAGACCAAATAGGATGCTAGGACTTTCACAGAAGATGTACATAGAGGAGGTGCTAAAAAGATTTAGCATGAAAAACTTCAAAAGAGGTTTAGTACCTTTTAGATATGGCATTCATCTCTCCAAGAAGATGTGCCCTAGCACACTTGAGGAGATTGAACGCATGAGCAAGATCCCTTATGCTTCCGCAATAGGGAGCCTTATGTATGCCATGCTATGTACACGACCTGATATAGCCCATGTTGTGAGTGTCACAAGTAGATATCAGTCGAATCCAGATGAAGAGTACTGGACTTTTGTGAAACATATCCTTAAGTACTTGAGAAGGACTAAGGATATGTTCTAGTCTTTGGGAATGGAGAACTCCAGGTTCAGAGATTTACAGACTCAGACTTTATGTCTGATATAGATGATCAAAAGTCGACATCTGGGAGCCTGTTCATTTGCAATGGTAGTGCAGTTAGCTGAAAGAGTTCTAAGCAGACGGTGATTGTTGATTCCACCATAGAGGCAGAGTATATTGCTGCATCAAAAGTTATGAAGGAGATATTCTGGTACAAGAAGTTTGCCGCAGAGCTTGGAGTGATGTCATCGAATGCCATCCCTCTTTACTGTGACAATAATGGTGCCATAACCCTAGCTAAGGAGCCAAGATCTCACCAGAAGTCTAAGCATATCGAGCAGCGATTCCATCTGATCCGTGATTATCTCGAAAAGGCTTATGTCGAGGTTAAGAGAGTCGACTCCACAGATAATGTGGCAGACCCACTGACAAAGTCATTAGGCCAGTAGAAGATCGAAGCCCACCTTGAAAAGATGGGACTTAGATATGTAGCCAATTGGCATTAGGTTAAGTGGGAGTTTGTTAGATGTGTGCCCTAGATGCCAGATTGGCTGACACATTCCTGTACAAATGTAAAGATAAATTTATAATTTTGACTATAAATAAATAAAAAAATTATTCTACTATCACATTGTGTACATTATGTCTATGATACATCTTTTGAGTTAGTAGGAATGTTAATTCATATTTTCAAAAGTTGAAAATTTAAGGCATGAATTTACATAACTAACTCATAAATAACTCCTGACCATAGGATCATCACGAGGATGGTGATCGATCTGAAAGATTGGTGTACGATTGCTTCCTTAAGGTAGATGTATCTTGAGTCTATGGTGTGGAGACACTGAGCGAGAGTATAGATATTCATTGAGAATGAGAATACTGAGCGTGACCACCTCGAGCAGTCATAAGGAAGTCTATCTTCTCGTTGATGACTAGCTCGATGCTGCAGCTGTGTGTCTAGTTCTTTGACCTGAGGTGCATCGATAGTTCACCTTGAGTGTGTTATAGTTTGACTACACCATAACTCGATCTCCTAGCCATTCGAAATTCTGAGGTGTATGTTGGCTGTAGCATATTCATTGTAGGAACCAGATTGCACCAAGATGGGATCTATCAACCTCGATAGATAAGAGTAGTCCTATGATGATCGAAAGATTGAGTCCTTAAGCCCATGGCCATGGCAGAGTGAAATAATGAAAAAGAGTTTTCCATTAAGGTTTCACATCAGACTTGGATCGATCGATTGATTCATATGACTGATGTTGGGTTTGACGAGTTCACCTTAATCCTAATTCAGTCGGGACTCATGATAGAAGAACTCAATCACACAGATAGCTGCATCGAGAGGTTCATCTTCATTTCTGATGGGTTGCCACCATATACTACTAGGTGTCACTGATAGATTTTGAGAGCAATTGGAATGATCTTGATGATCGATCATTCTAATTGTCTGAATCAGAAGAGTTCTGATCCATCAAAAAGAGTTTCGATGATGTCAATGATGAGATCACGACATGTCTCATTACCATATAAAAATGAACCTAATTGGGTCACACAAACAAGAGTTAAGATCTGGATGTCATCAATTGAGCTAGCCCAGTTCGATTGATTTGGATTAGATCCAATTAGATTCAAGGAAATCGTGCTAGCACACGATTGAGCCTAACTTTCTCCTCGTGTAATCTTTTCTATCTCGACTAAGCCAAATATGATTTGACTCACCCAGAGAATCTTGAGAAGGTTTCTCTCAGTCTGACTAGAGCTAGTCTAGCTCAAAAAAATCTTGTTTTAATTCATGAGATGAATTTAAGACAACACCTGCCAATTCCTGTCACCTGCCATTTTCGTTTTAGGACATCGGTCAAATGTTGACCCATGGACCTTGGACTGAAGGCCACTTGGCAAGAGGTCATTGGAGATTTTTTATGGAGTATCCACCTACTAAATTGGGCCTCAAAGTGGGCACCATATTTAGATTGGGCGTGCACCCCAAGTGGATAAGGATAGAGTCCCATGAGATGAGGACTCTGATCCCTTGATCAACTTAGACTGTGGGGCGCCAATCTCACTGTGCTTATCCAGTGTTGGCACCAACAGTAGGAGGGATTATGGAAATTCTTATCTAATATGATCAGATGATATCACTCCATCAATCAAATTTTTTTTAGAATTAATTAAAATTTTTTGATTGGTCGAATGATATGGCACTGCGTGGCGAAGCAGGGTCTATTTAAACCCTATCTGCGCCTCGGGTTTAGAGACTATTTGCTCAATACCCAGCAAAAGTCTAATATCCCTCTACTTCTGTATATTCCCTCTAGTCCTCTCTCTCCCCTCTTCATGTCCAAAAAGTTGGATGTCCATCTGGTGCTTGTCCAAGGCGTGGTGGCTCCCTGATCAGAAGGCTGTAGGAATTTATCGAGAAGCTTCTACTCCAGCTTTAGAAGATCTTTTGAAGATCTTTCAGATCAGATCTAGATCTGATTTTTGGAGAAAAAATTTGTAAGGAGAAGATGATCCAGATCCTGCTCGAGTGGATATCGATAGAGGCCAAGTGACTGCGTGGCTATTTTTGAACCTCGGGCATTGCTGCGATCATCTACAGGGTAATCTAGTTATCCTAGAGGTATTTCTCTAATCTTTAAGTTTTAGATTTAATTTTAGATTAAATATTAGATAATAAGAATCAGATATAATAGATCTTAGATCTGAAATATCGTAGGATAAATTTTTTTTAAAATATTTCACCCCATATCTCATTAGATCTGGAAGATCCTACAAAGAAAAAGGCAGTTTTTCCTTCACCAGTGTCATCACACTCCTTGATTAAGAGAACAACCAATCCATATGGTACACAATGATCTTCACTCAATTAACGTCATTATCCCGTAATGACATATCATTTGGTCACGAACTTGTTTAAGAACTATACGATAAATCCTTTCTTTATCGTACACTAGCATAGTTCTAGGGACTTCATCACAGTACAAGAGTTCAAGGAAGATGTCACTTTGTGATGAAATATATCAGAATAACTATATTCAATAATCAATAATTTATATACAAAGATGAACTCAATCATCACATGATTGGTTTTAGGACACAATTTCCAACAACTCCCACTTGGACTAAAGTCAATCGGGACAGTATCTTATACCCATCTTTCATTTGAAGTCATCGAACTCTTTAATCTCGAGAGCTTTAGTGAAGGGGTCGGCTAGGTTCTCTTTTCCATCGATCTTCTGAAGCTCGATGTCACCTCGGTTCACGATCTCTCGCACTAGGTGATAGCAGCAAAAAATATGTTTAGTATGATGGTACGACTTAGGTTCTTTCGCCTGAGCTATGGCACTGAGACTGTCACAATACAGTAGGACAAGACCATCAATGGAAGGTACAACTCCCAGCTTGATAATGAATTTTTGCAACCACACCATCTCCTTTGCAGCATCCGATGCGGCAATGTATTCCACTTCGCATACAAAATCGACCACAGTATATTGCTTGGAATTTTTTCAGCAAACAGCTCCTCCATTCAAGGTAAATACATAGCCCGACACACTTCTGCTGTCATCATAATTTGATTGAAAATTGAAATCAGTATATCCCACAAGTTTCAAATCAGAGTCTTCATAGATAAGTCATTGGTCTTTAGTATTTCTCAAATACTTAAGAATTACTTTTGCCATCTTCCAATGCTTCTCATCCAGATCTGACTGGTACCTACTCACTACCCCTAGTGAATACACCATATCCGACCTCGTACATATCATAGCATACATGATAGATCCCACTGTCGAAGCATATGGTATTCTACTCATGCACACTCTCTCTTCAGGAGTTATCGGATAATCCTTCTTGGAAAGAGTAATTTCATGGCCTATCGAAAGATAACCTTTTTTAGAATTATCCATGTTGAACTGCTTCAACAAGGTGTCAATATACGTGGATTGGGACAATCCAAGCAACCTTCTAGATCATCCCTATAGATCTTCATCTCTAGATCCGAAACTCACCAGAATACTTCCAAATGCTTTCAAATCAATTCAATACTTCCAAAGAGCTTCAAAAACTTCTCCAACTTATAGAAACTTTAATTTTGACACACTTGATGGAGCTTTTCAATTTTGAGAATATGAGATACCTCTTCTACCACCCTACTAAACAAAAAGTATTTATTAGTAGGTATGCCACTTTTATGAAAAAATAGTTAATCCTTGAAGGAGGCAGTGAGAGAAAAATTGAACTTGGTGAAGTTCAAGACCTACAAATAGATGCATAAGAGATTCCTCTACTAGAAGTACCCATTGATGAGGTACAATCATAAGACACACCTCCTCCGAAGGTCAGATAGAGTGCGAAATGCACCTTTGAGGTATGGTTCATTATTGAGAATAATGAAGCCCACATCATTAAGAATGATGAACCTCTGACCTATACGAAAGTCATCATGAGTAGGGACTTAGACAAATGGCTAGAGACTATAAAATCTAAAATAGACTCCATGTACACCAACTAAGTGTAGACTTTGATTGATGCATCAGAGGGTGTGACCCCTATTGCCTGCAAATAGGTCTATAAAAAAAAGATTGGAACAGATGGCCAAGTTGAAACCAATAAGCTAAATTGGTGGCTAAAGATTTTAGGCAAAAATAGGATGTTGACTATGATAAAATATTCTCATCCATTGCCATGCTCAAATCTATTCAGATTATGCTTGCTATAGCAGCATACTATGACTATGAAATTTGGCAAATGGATGTGAAGACCGTCTTCTTTAATGGTTATCTTGAGGAAGAGATTTACATGTCTTAGCTAGAAGGATTTGTCTCAATTAGAAGAGCAAATCAGGTATGTAAGTTTAAAAAATTTATTTATGATTTGAAGTAGGCCTCGAGGAGTTAGAACATTCATTTTGATGTTACAGTCGAAGAGTTTGACTTCATAAAAAATATGGATGAACCTTATGTGTATAAAAAGATAAGTGGGAGTACCATTGCCTTCTTAGTATTGTATATAAATAATATACTTCTCATTGAAAATGATATCTCAATGATGCAATCGATCAAAATATGGCTATCAAGTAAGTGAAACATGAAGGACTTGGAAGAAGCATCCTATATACTCAGTATTAAGATCTATAGGAATAGATCAGAAAAGATGCTAGGCTTGTCTCAGTCTAGGGACATAGACCTTGTGCTGAACAGGTTCAGCATGGATGAGAGTAAAAAATGTTACTTACCCATGAGTTAAGGTATACATCTTTCTAAGAAGATGTTTCTTAAGATACCTGAAGAAAAGAATAGAATGAGTTCTATTCTCTATGCTTCAGCAATAGGGTCAATCATATATGCTATGCTATGTATCATGCCTGATGTTTCTTATGCCTTAGACATAGCTAGTAAATTTTAGGCTGATATAGGAGAGGATCATTGGAAAGTAGTGAAAAATATTCTTAAGTACTTGAAAAAGACTAAAAATATTTTTCTAAAATATGATGGATTTGATCTAAAACTAGAAGGGTATTCTAACTCTAGTTTTCAATCAGATCCAGATAATAGTAAATCTATTTCGGGGTACGTCTTTACTCCAAATAGTAAAGCAGTAAGTTAGAAAAGTTTCAAGTAGCAGACTGTAGCTAACTCAACTACTGAGATAGAGTACATAGCTGCAAGTAAAGCCACCAAGAAAGCTATCTGGATGAAGAAGTTCATCACTAAATTGAATGTCATTCTTGAGATTAAGGATCCAGTATCACTTTACTGTGATAATACTGGAGTGGTTACTTAAGCAAAGAAATTGAAATCTCATCATAAATCTAAGCACATTCTAAGACGCTTCCACCTCATTTGTGAGATTATCAAAAGATAAGATGTAGACATTGAACGAGTAGATACAAAGAATAATATAGCAGACCCATTCACTAAAGCTCTATCACAGCAGCAATTCGATCGCCACCTCGATTGTATGGGGTTAAAATATAAGGGCGATTGACTTTAGAGCAAGTGAGAGATTGAAAGAATGATGTCCTACAAGCCAATCAAAATTTATATTTTGATGAGCTATTCTTTAATCTTCCTGACTTATGTAATGATATTTTAAAAATAAATAAAAGGTATTTATGTTTCATCATATGCTGCATCTTATATTTGTTAAGATTATGATGAACCCTATAGATTAGGATAATGATTTTAGGATAATGATGAGATCATGCCTGTGAGATCTAAAATTCTAAAATTCTAATCTAAAATATTTTCAGTCATTGGATCATTGAGTCGAAGATCGATATTTTCGATAAGACTGACACATCCTATGTATACTCGATGAAGAGAATGATTGATCTCACTGTTATTTTTATGAGACATTAATACAAGGATATGGATGTTCATTGAAAAATGAGTCCACTAAATTGATCCGACTTTAGAACATCTTATAAAATTTGTCAAAAGATATTTCTCTTAGTGGGAGTTGTGCAAGTAATCCTCTAACCTGAGACCACCATAGAATCTTGTAAACAAGAATCTATATTTTGGTTCACACTCATTCATGACAGAGTCATGTACGGAGGGTTCTGGATATAGTAGATTATGTATAGATATTGTGAGTAGGTCAACATGAAATCGATCACTCCTAATAATAAGAGATTGCATCCTACTTACTCTAATTGTATGATGATTCAGGAAGTCTTTGATCAAAGTAAAATAAAAATTAGAAAAAAATTTTAATATTTCATTAATCGAATCATCATTATAAGATTGAAAGTGATATGAGTACAATATTAGATTTGATATTTTTTCATGTCCAAAGTCATATTCGAGATGCAGGATGATCGTAGGATAGAATTGCATGATAACTCACCACTGAAGGATATTTTTAATATTTTTATCAAAATTTTATATCTTTCAGATAGATATGATACGTTGCTAGACGTCAATCTTGTCTTATAAATTTGATCGAATTAAAGAGTTTAATTCGATCATCAATTAGAAAGGATTCTAATTATTGAAATTGGGTTAGCATGATTCGACCTATATCGGTTAGATTGGATTCTAATCAAAATAGAATAACTTACATTCAGACCTACTACTGGCTAGATGTGAAATCCAATGGGTTACATACAAAGAGAATTGATCAAGAGTTTAATTGAATTAGATCAAATTTGTAGGATGAATATGCTAGCATATGTTGCAAACCCTAGCCCCTAATTGAATCGATTTTGTGTTCAATTCTAGTATTGGTTTATAACTTGGCAATTTGGCTAACCAATTGTTATGTGGGATATAAATTGGTTTGAACCACCTAGAGGCAACTAGCATTGGGCTCCTCCAAGCTCTATCCATGCCAATTTGGATGAGTCCAAGCGCCTTGGACTTTATCCAAATGGGGTGCACTTGGTTTTCTCGTATTTGTGCAAGTGTGGCATGCAGAAGGACCAAGAGTCCTTCTACTTTGGGTTAAGGCCCATGTGGCATGCCAATATTTGTGCTCTCCCCCTCATTAATGCCCTAAAGAGGCTTTTGATTGGATCAAAAATGATGGGCGTGGGGGTTATTGTGGGCGCATGAAATTGTTGGCGCCCTTTGGTGTGGGTCACCCCTTCCTTTGACCTTATCCATTCATTCCATGAAGAAAAATTAATGTACATGGAATTCAAATTACTAACGAGCATTGAAGAGTCCTTCTGACTCTAAAGCACCCCTTAAATAATTGAGAAAATGGATAAAGGCTGTAACTTCCTAACCGACCTTTATGGCACCCCTTTGGAGTTTTGGATAAGGATGGATCCTTATCTTACTGCTTTTTGGTGTGATAATCTGCTGAAGGGTGTGAGAGATCATGGACTGGCATGAGATGTTTTGAATGGGTGCAAGAAAATGCAGACAGGTGTCCCTACGCTACCTATAAATAGGTAGGTGCACCTGAGGTTTCAGATCATCTGAAGTTATCTCTTCTTTCTTACACACTCCAAGTTGTCCCAATATTCTTCTTCCTTCCCTTGTTAAGACAAAGTCCTAATTAGGACAAGAGATCTACTTTAAGACAAGGGTTAGGAAGAAAAATAGGCAAGACAAGGAGATAGAAAGTAAGAGAAATAGAAAGCTAAGGAAGAGGGAAGGCTGTCTCTTTCTCTAGGTTGTCTGAATAATTCTCTTCCTTTCTTTGTTAGGACAAGGTCCTGATTAAGACAAAGAGTCTATTTTAGAATGAGGACTTAGGAAGAGAATTAGGAAAGATCAAGGGGAGAAAGAAGTGTGAGATAAAGGTATTACGGCTAACACTTATTATAGTGTGTTTTTGCCAGGATAGGTTGATCGAATTCTTCATAGAAGAATTGGTCAATAGGAACCAACGTGTGAGGAGCTAGTGTCTTGACCAAGTTTTTGTGTAGATTATCATTAGAGGGTAAATACTTGAGCACTTGGTGGAAGTTCTGTCAAAATTTTGGATATAGCGCTACAGGTTTTCTTCTATACCTTTTATTATGTTATGCATATTAGTATATGATTGTTTACCATAAAGGAGGTCCTGGATTAGGTTTTAATAGTTAGGATTTCATTATGCTAAAATTTTTAAAATCCATCCTTCTGTTGTGCCATCATAATCTTATACTGGATTATTGTGAAGAACATTTTTAGGTACTTGAGAAAAACTAAGGATTTGTTCTTGATCTTTGGAGGAGGATCGAAGCTGAAAGTGGAAGGATATACTAATTTAGACTTCATATTTGATGTTGATAATAGAAGGTCTACATCATGATGTATATTCCTATGTAATGGAGATTCGGGTAGTTAGAAAAATTTCAAACAACCGATCATCACGGATTCGTCCATGAAAATCGAGTACATCATCACTTCTGAAGCTGCTAAGAAAGTGTTCTAGTTCAAGAAGTTAGAGCTGGGTGTCATACCATCTGATGCCATCACAGTGCACTGCGACAACAACAATACCAAAATCCTTGAAAAGGAGCCAGGGTCTCACCAGAAGTCCAAGCATATAGAGCGGTGGTTGTTAGATGTGTGCCCTAGAAGCCAATCGTTAGCTGACACATTTATATTTTTAGGGCCTTTTCTTATACTTATAAAATTTTATTATTAATAAAAAGATATTTTCATTTCCAATCATGTTTATGTGTCCATGGTTTATCTTAAAAATTAACAAAGATGATATTATATATTCTCAAGGTATTAAGAATTTGAGACATACATGATTAGTGATTAGTTTCTAAATACTCTCTATCGAAGGATCGTCATCGAGGACAGTGACCAATCTATTTAAGATCGGTGCATGGATCACCTCGCTTATTGACAGATGAGTTTCGAGTCTACGATGTGGTGACACTAAGGTGAGAGTGCAGGTGGTTGTTAGAGAATAACTTGCACTGAGCGTGACCAACACAAGAAACTCCACTCACTCATCAGTGGTCTTCTTGATGTTACAGTGGTGTGAGTGGTCCTTTGACCTGCGGTGTCATTAGCTATTCACAGTAAGACTACTGAGTTTAATTGCATATTTCTTTAATCTCTAGCCACTCAGATCCTTGCTGTGTATGTTGGTTACAGTAGGTTCAGGTTCGCTGTTAGAGTATGATGCACCTAGATGGAATCTATTAATCTTGGTAGAAAGGGAGAAGTCCTATGCGATTAGCAAGATTGAGTTCAGAAAATTTTTGATCGAAGCAAGTGTGAATACTAGAAAAGAGTTTTCACGAAATTCATAAGTGAATTCTAATCGAGCCAATCTAGCATATGACTGACGATGGAGTTTGATGAGTTCTTCACGACCTCCATCAAGTCGAAACTCACGATAAAAAGACTGAATCACACAGCAACTGCACCTAGGGGTTCATATTTTTTTTTGTTCTACTGGATTACCACTACATGCTACTAGACGTCACTAGTAGATTGTAAGAAGTCACTAGAATTATTTTCAAATCAACGATCCTTGTTGGGGTGAGCTAAAATTATTTTGATCCATCAAAAGGATATTCGATGATACTATGATGAAGATCATGGTATATCTCACTATCCGACAGAATAGAATCTGAGGGATCACACACAAAAAGAGTTTGACCCAATCAATGGCTTGGATCAAATTTGAATTATCAATTTGATTGATAGTTTGAATTTAAAAACTGCTAATTTATAAGTGTTACAGATTTAGTAACTGCTAATTGTTAGCATAGAAACTTAATTATAAATATTATGATTTAATTGAGACTGATTAAATTATGGATCAAATTTTAATTAATTTAAATTAGATTTAATTTAATTAAGCTTGATTTAATTTAATGCTAATTCGATTCAATTATCCAAATCAGATTTGGATTTCAATCCTAATTAGATCAGATTTGATAGCCTTTCGAATTTGATTCGATTCGGGCTCAATTTGAATCCGATTGAAACCCAACTTGAACCAAATTGATCCTAACCCTTAAAGCCTAGGTTCCCTAAGCTTCTCTCTCCAAGTGGCCAACTAGAAAGAGGATGGAGTGGTGATTATTTTCATTATTTTTCTTGGAGCATGTGTAAAAGCAGTGTAGAGAGGTTGTTACATAGTTTCTTGATTAGTTAGGACTCATATCTAGATAAGAAATAAAGCCCAACTAATCTATTTGATACCTATCTACTTTTGGCATGGGAAACCAGTATATTTTGTGTGACAAAATTATTTAAGGAGTTGTCTTTTGGCATAAGGAAGTTACGGTGTTTTTGTGTGCACTATATTTCTTATCGCCCCTTCTTTATCCATGCCAACTACCTTCTTTCCTCTCCTTTCCATGCCTATTCCACTTTAGATCAGATCTTAGAGAGAGCCTAAAGAGAGAAAAAAAAAATCAAGAAAAGATTTTTTAATTTTTCTTGGTGGTTAGGATCAATCTCCAAGATCTTATATAAGGCTATATCAAGTAGATTCAAGTAAAGGACCTTGATCCAAGCCGAAGAATGAAGCCTGCAAGGAAGCTAGCACCCCAGGAATTTTGGAGTTTTGATTAAAATATCTCTGTATGGATACCAGTAGAGGTCAGGTATTTGTGCAGCTATGATGGCAACCCCAGACATCCATAATATCTGATTCAACAAAGGAGAAGGAAAATGCGATCAGGTATACCTTCTTCTTACTGTTTCTGATTTTAGAACTATGTTCATAAATTTATTTACATATGTTAGATGATCCTAGACTTGATTATAATTTAGAATCAATATACTTAGATTAGATTAAAATTTTTAAAATCTATTTTTACTCTGATTAGCATAATCATACCGATCTATGCATGTGAATTAGCCTATTTTCTAACAGCAGTTCCACATCATATATGAATACATCGAGAAGAAGTTCATCGAGATGCAGAGAGTTGACTCCATACAAAATGTGGCAGATCCACAAACAAAGCCTCTTAGCCAGCAGAAGACTTAAGCTCACCTTGAGAAGATGGGACTTAGGTATATGGCCAATTAGCCTTAATGCAAGTGGAAGTTTGTTGGATGTATGCCCTAGAAGCCAATTGTTGGCATATGCATATTGTAATATCATAGCATAAGTTTGTACTTGTAAACTTTATTAATTAACAAAAGGGCAAATTTTATTCCAATTATGCTTTTATGTGTCCATGATTCATCCAAGGAATTAATAGATGATAATGTATATTCTCAAGGTATTGAGAATTTGAGACATATATTATTGATGATTAATTTTTAAAAGCTCTCGATTGAAGGATCATCACAAATGAAGGTGATCGATCCAATTAGATCGATGTACAGATCACCTCCCTTTTGGACAGATGTGTCTTGAGTCTGTAGTGAGGGGACAATGGGTGAAAATGCAGGTGGTTGTTAGAGAAAAATTTACATCGAGCATGACCAACATGAGAAATCATTTGCATGTCTACTCACTCATCAGTAATCTTCTCGATGCTGCAGTGGTGTGAGTGATCCTTTGACCTGTGATGCCTCAGCTATTTGCAGTGAGGCTATTATAGTTTGACTGCACATAAACTTGACTCTTAGCCATTTGGCTCCTTGCGGTATATGTTGCCTACAGCGAGTTCAGGTTCACTATTAGGAGTAGGATGCACCTAGGTAGAATCTATCGATCTTAATAAAAAAGAAGAAGTCTTATGCAATTGTAAGACTGAGTTTAGAAAGTCTTTGATTGAAGCAAGTGTGAATACTAAAAAAAATTTTCACAGAATTCATAAATGAACTCGAGTCGAGCCAATCTAGTATATGACTGATGTTGGAGTTTAATGAGTTTTTCATGACCTCCATCTAGTCGGGACCACAATAGAAGGACTGAATTATATGGTAATTGTATCTAGAGATTCAATACTTTCATTCTACTAGGTTGCCACTACATACTAGTAGGTATCATTGGTGGATTGTGAGACTCGTTGAGTATCTTCTTGATGATCGATGACCCTCGATGGGCAGAGTTGGAATTGTTCCAACCCATCTAAAAGAGTTTCGATGATATTATGATAGGAATCATAGTATATCTCACTATCAGATAGAATAGAACTTATGAGATCATATATAATAGAGATTCTTGTCTGATCAAATAATTGATTAGTGATTATAAATTATTACTGGATCTAATCGTCAATATGATTGATGATTAATCTCATGCAAAAGTTGTAATAAAGTAATTTACTAAGAGTTAGTAAATTGTACGAAGATTAACTAGCAATTGAATTATTAATTAGCTCAATCTGATTAAGCAATGGGATTCAGATCAAGTCTAACTGAATTAGACTCAATTTGGTTAGGTTTGGGTTTGATTAAATCAAACTTAATTGAGTTATGAGATAATCTAATTGCAAGAGGGATCAATTCCTGATTTGATTGGGACTTGGATTCAACTAATTTTCTAATTAGATTAGGATCTTATTAAGGAGATTGAATTTCTAATTGGATTAGGATTAGACCTCTCTTTAGGTGCAACCAAATCAGATTTGGTTAGGGCTTTAATGAAGCACCTTGAGAGTCCCATTAGACTGGGACTCTCTCACCCTAGTGCCCCATATTGCTGCACCCCACATATCCATGCCCTCTTATTTTTTGTATGAGATGTTGGATTTTGATCATATAATGAAATATGGATTTCAAAAAAATTTTAACATGCATAAAAGTAGTTTTAACACTTAAAACCAGCATACCAGAACTCAAACCCTAAAATCATCTTGTAGACTCCAATCAAACCATTCAAGCGTGCAATAGGATAAAAATTATACTTCTTAAAGAAGATGATCAGATGGAAAAATGATCTGCATAAGGCTCCAAAGTAGAAGCCCTCCAACGATAATCCACATGGAAGATGATCAAGATCCTTCCTAATTGAAATAGTGCTGCAGCCTTTCTTTACAAGAACGCTGCTGATATCCTTCTCCAAGAATGAATCACACTACTATCTATTTACCTTTAGTTCCTCTACTAGGATGATTTCAAGAACCTTTTCTCAAGAGATCTCACCATCTAGAGTTTGGCTTTGTACTCCAACACATGAAAAAAATCAAATCTTAGGTTAAGCAGTGGCCTCACTTACCTTTTTCTCTCTTCTTCTCTCTCTTTCTATTTTTCCCTCTCTTCTTTTACTTAATTTTTTCTAGATTTTTTTTGCTTAATCCTCACTTATCCCATGCCTAAATGCTAGGATATCTATTCCAAAATCTATAGAGGGCATCCCCTATAAATAGAAAATGAAGAGGTACATGGGTCTTCCAAGGGGCGCCAACTCTTGGTGGTCCACCTTCTCACATAGAAAAATGAATCCTCCTGTAAGAATAAATAGTGTGGAGGAGTCTCAAGTATAGAAAAATTCTTCCTTTTTGACACCCATAAATATCATATATTAATGATGTGTGAAAGAAATAAATAGAGTGGGAAACAAAAAGATGTATTAAAAGAAAGACTCTTCTTTTACTACACTTGTTGGTGCAAAAATCCGCCTGCATCGGAGAAGCTGGAGTCGAGGGAGTCGCGGTCGCTGCCGAAACCTGCAAAGGAAGTCTAAACCGGAGTTGAGGTTGCTCCGACAAGACCCTCCGACGCTCAAGTCAGTTCTCTATCTCAACAAGAATGGAGTGCTCGAACGAAAATTTTAGCAGAGTTTTGAGATAGAAATTAGAGCTTAGAGAATAACATATCTGGGGCCCCCTTTTTATAGGCGGAGGGAGCAACGGATTGATAGCGATGTTTGTAACCACCTAGTAGTGGGCCGCTCGGGGCCAGGAGGAGTTTATTATGAAGAGTAATGGGGGGAGTCGTGGCTGTCACCATGGCTCGCCATGTGGAGTCTGTTGCGGAGAGTGCAGCGGCGTCCGTTGTCGAGACTCGTCAAAGAGTGGTGGAGCCGCATAAAATCTGTCGCAGAAAGTGAAGCAGAATCGTGGCCATTACTGCGGCCTGAAGCGCAGAGCCTGTTACGGGGAGTGGTGGAGCCGCGCAGAATCCGTCGCAGGAGGTGGAGCAGAGTTGTGGTCGTTACTGTGGTCTGTCAGGGAGTCCAGGCCTATCGGTCGAAGCTCAGTTGAAGTGCCTGACGGAGAGAGGTGGCTATCCATCTGAAAGGAGCTCGGATGTTGTTGGCGGGCTGTCTACCGTAGGGTGCCTTGAGCGTTAGTACTATAGGCGAGGGCCATTTGCTATAGGAGCCCAGTCAGAGGCTTTCCGTAGACAAAGTTCGGCTCCCGTAGGAGTCCGGACGAAGTCTTCCTGCAGTCGGAGTTGGAGACGAAGCCCGACACCCATAGGAGTCTGGATGAAGTCTTCCTGCAGTCAGAGTCGGAGACAAAGCCCGGCTCCCGTAGGAGTCTGGGCAAAGTCTTCCTGCAGTCGAAGTCAGGGATGAAGTCCGGCTCCCGTAAGAGTCCGGATGAAGTCTTCCTGCAGTCAGAATCGGGGATGAAGCCCGGCTCCCGTAGGAGTCCGGACGAAGTCTTCCTGTAGGCGGAATCGGGGATGAAGCCCGGCTCCCATAGGAGTCTGGATGAAGTCTTCCTGCAGTCAGAGTTGGGGACGAAGCCCGGCTCCCGTAGGAGTCCGGGCGAAGTCTTCCTGCAATTGAAGTCGGAGACGAAGTCTGGCTCCCGTAGGAGTCCGGACGAAGTCTACCTGCAGCCGGAATCGGGGATGAAGTTCGGCTCCCGTAGGAGTCCCGATGAAGTCTTCCTGCAGCCAGAGTCGGGGATGAAGTCCGGCTCCCGTAGGAGTCCGGACGAAGTCTACCTGCAATTGAAGTCGGGGACGAAGTCTGGCTCCCTTAGGAGTCCGGACGAAGTCTACCTGCAATTGAAGTCGGAGATGAAGTCTGGCTCCCGTAGGAGTCCGGATGAAGTCTTCCTGCAGCCAGAGTCGGGGTCGAAGTCCAGCTCTCGTAGGAGTCCGGATGAAGTCTACCTGCAATTGAAGTCGGGGATGAAGTCTGGCTCCCGTAGGAGTCCGGATGAAGTCTTCCTGCCATCGGAGTCGGGGATGAAGTCTGGCTCCCGTAGGAGTCCGGGCGAAGTCTTCCTGCAGTCGGAGTCGGGGATGAAGTCCGGCTCCCGTAGGAGTCCGGGTGAAGTCTTCCTACAGCCGGAGTCGGGGATGAAGTCTGGCTCCCGTAGGAGTCCAGATGCAGTCTAGAAGGTGGTCGATCATCGTGGAAACTTGGGTGGAGTCCGTTCGTCGTGAAAAATCCGATCGACGCTGGTGGGGGCTTATCCGTCGGCAAAACTTGGGAGTGTTATGGAGGCTCGGCTGCCAGAGAGGTTCGAAAAGATGTCACCGAAGGTCGGAAGTCGGTAGAATCCCCAGAGGGTCACTCCTGTCACGAACTTCAGCTAGAAGGTTTTTTTATACCCAACACCAGTCCCCCTACTTTCGAGTTCGAGTTTCAAATGAAGGAAGTACAGAGAAATTTTCACAGCCGAAGTTGTCCTCTTGAATCCTGTGCATGATCGCCCTCAGATATTCTGGCATTTAATGCGTGCGTGCTGGAGTCTTTTCAAATCGGGGCGATCCGAAGGGACCTTTCGGAATTCCCGCTGGAGCGTTGGCCCAGGTACGATGCAGTAATGGCTCTGTCAACTGTCAGTCGCTTTTAGCCACCTGCGGTGGCGAGTGGGACACGTGGCGAGCGTGGGTCGGCCTGGGGAGATCCGCGATCATTATAGCGCCAGATCCCAGGGTCTATTTAAACCCACCTTTCTGCCTTCAAGAGTCTCATTCCACCTGAGAGTTCTATCGGTGTCTGCCTTCTCTCCGAGAGCTCTGACCCTCTTTGGTGTCCACCTTGGCCCTAAGTGTTCTTCGAGTCATCCCTATCCTCGCCCCTCTGCATCCTTCGGAGCGATTTAGGTTAGTCCCGAAACTTTCGTTTCTCTTCTCGCCATCTAGGTGCCCTTTCTCCTCCATTTTTCTTCTGCCGCATTCCTCTGGTTTGGTCCCCCGTAAATCTTTCGCCTCTTGTCCCGCCTGATTTCTTCAGGATTTTTAGGGTCTTTGTTTGAAATATCTTCTGGCACCTCCGCCTCTAGTGGTTCGAGGAGTTCGTCCGCCTCAGCCCCCCAGAACCCCCACACTGTAGACGAACCCACATCTAGGGCTCGACCTCGCTCGATTTTTGTGTTGGGTGCCATTCCCTGTTCTCTAACTTCGGATGAACTTTTACTGATAAGGGTTCAGTATGGAGTTCCTCCGAAGTACGATCTGGAGCTTTCTGATCCCGCCGACCGAGCTAGCACCCCCCCACCTGGCCGTTTCTGCCTGTATCAGGAGGCCTTCCATGCCGGACTCTGGCTTCCGCTTCCGCCCTTCGTCATCATCCTTTTCTATTTTTTAGATATTTCTTTAGCTTCAGTTGCGCCGAATTCCTTTAGGTTTTTGATAGGGTTCCTCTCCCTTTACCACGTAGTCGAAGTTCAGCCATCTCTTTCTTTGTTTAGGTATTTTTACACCTTCAAGCGTCACCCCTCGATGAAGGACTGGTGGTATTTCTTCCCCCAGTTTGACAAGAAGGGGTTGCTAAAAGGTGCTCCCTCTTCAATCCACAACTGAAAGGGGAAGTACCTCTTCATCCAATGCCCGACCTTGAGGCTGGGATTGCCCCCTTGGGGCTCCCTAAGGGACTCTGTCCGCAGGGCTCCTAGCTTGGGGGAGGATGACCTCCAGGCCGCCCGAAAACTTCTTAGTTACTCAACTCCTTCCCTTCCCAACCTTCTGAAGGAGCAGTTTTTGTTCAACATCGGCTTGAGCCCCTGGACCCTGCGAGTATCTCCTCTTTCCTTTCCTTTTCTTTTCTCCCGCTCTTCTTCTCTCTCTCTTTTTCTCTCTCTTTTTTTTTTTTTTTATGCATGACTTCTTCCTTTTTCACTCCATTACTGATCTCTTTTCCTCTCTCTTCTTCTTCTTCTTCTTTTTTAGGAATGGATGTCGAAGCAGCACGGATGCTCGCCAGGAGCCTCAAGGCTCACAAAAGAAAAGGCACCGCGGCCTTCGGATCGGCAAAGAAGGTCAGAACGAAGGAGATGAGCTCGGCCACGCCTGCCCAGGTGGCCCCCGCGGTCTACGTTCCTTCAGACGCCAAACCTCTGGCTCCCCGGGCCTCTTCCAGGAGTTCCCCCGCTGAGGCTCCCGCTTCGGGGGTCCGCTTCGAGGAGGTGCCAGGGGTTGAGAGGGGGAGGATAAGGAAGTCGGTGGCCCGCAGGGTGAGTAGCCGTCGAGCCACCATCGAAGAGTCCCTTAGTTTTGAAGAAGAGCCGGGGGAAAATTCCTTTAATGACAGGGACCTGATAAAGTGACTGATCGACGGCTGCATCCTGTCCGAAGTCGTCTAGAGGATTGATCGCGTCGATCCTGAACAGTGGGTTTGAGACTCCCTAGGGTCCTTTCTCGAGGTAAATAGATTCACCTTCCTCCTTCCCTTCGCACCTTCATTTGATTAGCTTCTCAACCTCCATTCTGACCTCCTAGCCGCCCTTGCAGATCGGGCACCAGCTCCTTGCCAATATCGAGGTGACGAATCGAGCGAGGAGGGACGCCATCCATGTGGAGGAGAGTTGCCGGACCGAAGTTGCTCGCCTCAAAGAAAAGGCTGCCGAGGTAGTCAACCTCTGAGAGGCCCTTGAGAAAGAAAAGCAGACCTCAGAGGAGACGGTGAGGAAGGCGGAGGCCGAGGTCGTAAATTTGATGGAGCAGATTTCGGTCCTGGTCTCGGAGGCCAAGGTTCTAGCGGTTGAGGAGTTCAAGGCCTCTGTGGAGATGAGGGACCTGAACGTCAAGTTGGACCAAGAAGCATTCATCAAAGGATTCGAGCTCTGTCAAGAGAAGGTGGTCAAGAAATTTTTCGAGCTCGACCTCAGCTTCTTGGACGAGGCGTCTGAAGATGAATCCGGTCCCTCTCCCACTGCTACTACCACCGCAGCCCCCCTTCCGGGAACACCGAGCTCCCCAACTCCTATTTCAGAGGTCTGAGACCTCTGACTTTGTATTTTTCTTTTATTGTAATTTTTCTTTTTCCTCTTGTCTTTAAGAAACATTCAATCAATAAAATTGGGTTTCTCCTTTTGGAGGGCTTCTCCACTCTACTCCCTTTTTTTTTGTTTTGCTTTCTGCAATGAGACGCGTCTTGACGCTTTTGTCTCCCGATGGCAGTGTCCTGCCGAAGCGCTTCTCCTGCCACAGGGGATTCCGCTGAAGTCCACGATCCAACGTCTGAAGAAGAAAGTTTGTCATTTAACAAAAGAGGCGAAGGAGATGGAGGGCGAACTTCACAAGTTGAGGGAGAGCCACTCTGAGGCCACCGCGGAGGCCACCTACTTTCGAAACCTCCACGTGAAGAAAATCATGGAGTACAGCCGGAGGAAAGCGAACTTCGAGAAGGAGCTCGAGGAACATAAGAAGCGCGCCAGCGATCGATCTTGAGCCCAAGCTGCCAAGATCAGCTCTCTCAGAGTGGAGTTGTCGGCTGCACAGGAGAGGATTAGCCAGTTGGCAGGAAGCTCATCCCGGCCTTCGACCCGGGCTGACAGCGACCGAAAATGGTCGAAGAAGTTCTCAGACCTTCAGCAACAGCTCCAGGATGCCGAGGCAAGCTATAACGCATACCGGGCCAGCTGGTGCAAGTAGGTGGATGACTATAGGGGGAAGCTCAGGATGGTGACTGACGAGGTTGCCCGCCTTCAAAGGCAGCTAGCTGAAGGAGCTCAGTTTGCTCTCGTTTCGGATCCCAACGAACTCCAATCCCTGAGAAGAACCGTAGAAGAGCTATCTATCGCCCTTGGGGAGGGGAAGGCCGAACTATAGCAATTGAAGATCCAACTGGTACACGAGCGCGGGCAGTCAAGGACGCAGAGGTGGAATCTGAGGTCCTAAGAAAAAGGCATCGAGAGGTGGAGAACGAAAGCCAGTGGCTTCATCGAAGATATATGGAAATGCTAATGAGAGAGAAGGAATTGGAAGAAGAAGTCAAGAGCTTAAGGCACTCCCTGATGAGGGTCGAAGCCGAAAGTTCGAAGTCGGAGGAAGTCGGGCCCCCTTAGGGCTCTTTTTATCTTTCGTCCCTCTAAGTGTCTTCTTTTGCCGCTTGTCTATTTGTTGTCGTCATTGTTGTCATTGTTGTTGTTTTTGTTTTTATTTTTTTCGGCCTTCCAGGCTCTGTAACGCACATTTTGCTCATAAAATGAAAAGATCTTTATTACCTTACCCGTACATCATGTTGAATTGTCGTGCACCGGACTTCTTTCATTTTTGTCCCGTGCGATGTCGATGTTGTTCGAAGGTTCCTTGTTCATCTTTGTATTAGGTCATCATTACCAAGTTTCTCATACTTTTGATTGGTTCGGCGTCGACACCGCTTGGAGGTTTCTAGCCATCGTCGTGTTGATTTGCCTTTTTGTTCGTGACCGTAGATCTTACTTTCTCTTCCTCCTTCTTCATGGAGATGAGGTCCTTTGTGCTTTTAGTGTAGTTCAGCCTCCATTTTTCGTTGGGGTAGCCCGCCGCTGTTCCTTCACATTTCCCTCCCTTTTTTTTTTTTTTTTTAGGCAAGGGTTCTCCCTAGCTTTTTACGAAGTTGCGGTAGCGTAGAAGGGTCGCCGAGAAGGTTTTCTTCTTTCTTGTCGGGTCTCGAACGATCGGACCTTAATTGGTGTCGAGATGAGGTTCTTCCCTATTTCTGATGTGATCAGTTTCAGCTCAGGTTAGGACGAGGTTCTCCTTCTGTTCCTAACAGGGCTGCGGGGGCACATATGGGCACCGTGTGGCCTCTCCCCCCATCCGATCTACAAGTAACGGGGCCTTTGACCTTGCTCATGTTAGGGAGAGGTTCTCCTCCTGTCTCTATCATGGCTGTGGGGGCGCATGTGGGCGCTGTGTGGCCTCTCCCCCCATCCGATCTTCAAGTAACCGGGCCTTCGACCTTGCTCATGTTAGGGCGAGGTTCTCCTCCTGTCCCTAACATGGCTGTGGGGGTGCATATGGACACTGTGTGGCCTCTCCCCCCATCCGGTCTAAAAGTAACCGGGCCTTCGACCTTGCTCATGTTAGGGCGAGGTTCTCCTCCTATCCCTAACATGGCTGTGGGGGCACATATGGGCGCTGTGTGGCCTCTCCCTCCATCCGGTCTAAAAGTAATCGGGCCTTCGACCTTGCTCATGTTAGGGCAAGGTTCTCCTCCTGTCCTTAATATAGCTGTGGGGGCGCATATGGGTGCTGTGTGGCCTCTCCCCCCATCCGGTCTAAAAGTAACCGGGCCTTCGACCTTGCTTATGTTAGGGCAAGGTTCTCCTCCTATCCCTAACATGGCTGTGGGGGCGCATATAGGCACTGTGTGGCCTCTCCCCCCATCCGGTCTAAAAGTAACCGGGCCTTCGACCTTGCTCATGTTAGGGCGAGGTTCTCCTCTTGTCCCTAACATGACTGTGGGGGAGCATATGGGCACTGTGTGGCCTCTCCCCCCATCTGGTCTAAATGTAACCGGGCCTTCGACCTTGCTCATGTTAGGGTGAGGTTCTCCTCCTGTCCCTAACATGGCTGTGGGGGCGCATATGGGCGCTGTGTGGCATCTCCCCCCATCTGATCTAAAAGTAACCGGGCCTTCGATCTTACTCATGTTAGGGCGAGGTTCTCCTCCTGTCCCTAACATGGCTGTGGGGGCGCATATGGACGCTGTGTGGCCTCTCCCCCCATCCGGTCTAAAAGTAACCGGACATTCAACTTTGCCTACATTAGGGTTTGTTTTCATTATCGGATGGGGTCGTCCCCTGTCGTTACAAGTCTATGCCAAAATGAGAAAGATGTGCAACTCTGAAAGGAATCTTGATTTAAAGCGAGATCGTTCGCAATACATTTACAAGTTTTTCAAATCCCAGGGCTATAGAAGGTCTGCTTCCTGTCAAGGTCCTCCAGAGATGGAGTTGATGATCCTAATTGGAGGCCGATCTTCGGGCTGCTCTTTCCTCCTCGGCGGTTCAGGCTGCGGCAGGGCCCTTGATCGATCCTCTCTACCCTTAGGCCGGCGTCGAATGAACCTGTCGAGCCGACCTCATCTGATGAGCTCCTCGATCTCATCTTGGAGCTGAATGCATTCCTCCGTGTTGTGGCCGTGGTCACAATGGTGGAGGCAGAACTTATTAGGATTGCACTTCTCGGGGTGCGTGTGCATCCTTTCTGACCTTGAGAGCTGCTCTCTGACTTCCATCAGCACCTGGGTCTTCGATGCATTGAGGGGGCATAGCTGCGGAATCTCCCTAGGGGAGACCCCCGGCGGACTCGACACTTTGGGCTTCTCTATCTGCGCGCTCGGGGAGGAGTCTGGGCGCGCTTGTGCCCGGGGGGAGTCTGAGAACGCGGCCGAGCTTCTCTCGCCCCTTTCTCGACTACGGGCTTACTCGACTCTTCTGCCTACCGCTCTCTCGCGGTCTCCTCGTCCTTCATCTTGAAGGCTTCTTCTGCTCGGGCGTACCCCTCAGCCCGAGCCAATAAATCAGCAAAATCCCTGAGGTACTTCTTTTTCAGGGAGAATAGAAGGTCGTTCTTCTGAAGGCCGCCTTTCAGAGCGACCATCGCGACTGATTGGTCCAAGTTCCAGACCTCCAATGCGGCGATATTGAAACGGTTGATGTAAGCCCGAATGGACTCCCCCTCCCTCTGCTTGATGTTCATGAGGGACTCCGAACCCCTCTGGGGACGCCGGCTGCTAACACAATGGGCCACAAACTGGTGGCTCATCTGATCAAAGGAAAAGATGGTGTCCGGTTTCAGCACCGAGTACCAATTTCTCGCCGCTCCCTTCAAGGTAGATGGGAAACCTCGGCACAGGATGGCATCGGGTGCGCCATGAAGCAGTATCATTGTTCGGAAGGCCTCCAGATGGTCAACTGGATCTGAAGTCCCGTCATAGCTCTCAAACTGAGGGAGCTTGAAGTTTGGTGGGATTGATTCCTGCATGATCATTTGAGAAAAGGAGGGGTCAGTACAAATGTCCTCACCATAAGCGGGGAGAGCGTGATGGAGTTCTTCGATCCACCAGTTCATCTCCTGGAGCCTTCGATCCAAGAAATCCTCTCGACTATGGATCTCGAGGGTCTTCTGGCAGAATGGAGGTAGAGATCTTCCAGGGATGGAATCGTGATCTGACTAAGGGCTCTCCACCCTTGGATTCGTCTTTTCGGGAAAGACGGGGCGGCTGGCCCAAGAGGCCCATCCTACCGTCGGATTTTGGAGTTCTGGTGATGCTCTATCCAGTCGCACTGATGTCTGCGGCTGCTGCTGCTGTCGTATGGCCTGCACAGCTTCAGTGAGGCCTCTGACCTGCTGCACCAGTAGGTCGAATTGCTCCGCGCCAACCGCCGTTGTCGAAGGAGGGGGAGGAGGCTGGAAAACTGGAGGTGAGATCGGAGCCTGAGATCTGGCCACGGAGGCCGTGGATCACCGCATGGATGCTTTGCGGGGAGGCATCGGGCGAAGACCTAGTGGGGGAAGGAGGAGTGGATGTCGGAAAAGATGACCGGAGGCAGTCCCGTTGAGCACTCCTTTAAGAACAAGGGTACTGTGAAGACACAACCCCTTCCTCTAGCGCCAATCCTGTTGGTGCAAAAATTCACCTACGTTGGAGAAGCTGGAGTCGAGGGAGTCGCGGTCGCCGTCGGGACCTGCAAAGGAAGTCTAAACCGGAGTTGGGGTTGCTCCGGCAAGACCCTCCGACGCTCAAGTCAGTTCTCTGCCTCAACAAGAATGGAGTGCTCGAATAAAAATTTTAGCAGAGTTTTGAGATAGAAATTAGGGCTTAGAGAATAACGTATCTGGGGCCCCCTTTTTATAGGCGAAGGGAGCAACGGATTGATAGCGACGTTTGTAACCACCTAGTAGTGGGCCGCTCGGGGTCAGGAGGAGTTTATTATGAAGAGTAATGGGGGGAGTCATGGCTGTCACCATGGCTCACCACGTGGAGTCTGTTGTGGAGAGTGGAGCGGCGTCCATTGTCGCGACTCGTCAGAGAGTAGTGAAGCCGCGCAGAATCCGTCGCAGGAAGTGGAGCAGAATCATGGCCATTACTGTGGCCTGCCATGCGGAGCCTGTTACGGGGAGTGGTGGAGTCATGCAGAATCCGTCGCAGGAGGTGGAGCAGAGTCGTGGCCGTTACTGTGGCCTGTCAGGGAGTCCAGGCCTGTCGGTCGAAGCTCAGTTGAAGCGCCTGGTGGAGAGAGGTGGCAATCCATCTGAAAGGAGCTCGGATGTTGCTGGCGGACCGTCTACCATAGGGTGCCTTGAGCATTAGTACTATAGGCTAGGGCCATTTGCTGTAGGAGCCCAATCAGAGGCTTTCTGTAGACAAAGTTCGGCTCCCGTAGGAGTCCGGACGAAGTCTTCCTGCAGTCGGAGTTAGGGACGAAGCCCGGCTCCTGTAGGAGTCCGGATGAAGTATTCCTGCAGTCAGAGTCGGGGATGAAGCTCGGCTCCCGTAGGAGTCCGGGCAAAGTCTTCCTGTAGTCGAAGTCGGGGATGAAGTCCGGCTCCCGTAGGAGTTCGGACGAAGTCTTCCTACAGTCGGAGTCGGGGATGAAGCCCGGTTCTCGTAGGAGTCCGAATGAAGTCTTCCTACAAGCGGAGTCGGGGATGAAGCCCGACTCCCGTAGGAGTTCGGATGAAGTCTTCCTGCAGTCAGAGTTGGGGACGAAGCCCGGCTCCCGTAGGAGTCCGGGCGAAGTCTTCCTGCAATTGAAGTTGGGGATGAAGTCCGGCTCCCGTAGGAGTCCGGACGAAGTCTACCTGCAGCCAGAGTCGGGGACAAAGTCCAGCTCTCGTAGGAGTCCAGGCGAAGTCTTCTTGCAGTCAGAGTCGGGGATGAAGTCCGGCTCCCGTAGGAGTCCGGACGAAGTCTACCTGCAATTGAAGTCGGGGACGAAGTCCGGCTCCCGTAGGAGTCCGGACGAAGTCTACCTGCAATTGAAGTCAGGGATGAAATTTGGCTCCCGTAGGAGTCTGGATGAAGTCTTCCTACAGCCAGAGTCAGGGATGAAGTCCGGCTCCCGTAGGAGTCTGGATGAAGTCTACCTGCAATTGAAGTCGGGGATGAAGTCCGGCTCCCGTAGGAGTCCGGACGAAGTCTTCCTGCAGTCGGAGTCGGGGACGAAGTCTGGCTCCCATAGGAGTCCGGATGAAGTCTTCCTGCAGCCAGAGTCGGGGATGAAGTCCGGCTCCCGTAGGAGTCCGGGCGAAGTCTTCCTGCAGCCGGAGTCGGGGACGAAGTCCGGCTTCCGTAGGAGTCCAGATGCAGTCTTGAAGGTGGTCGATCATCATGGAAACTTGGGTGGAGTCCGTCCATCGCGAAGAATCCGATCGATGCTGGTGGGGGCTTATCCGTCGGCAAAACTTGGGAGTGTTGTAGAGGCTCGGCCGCCAGAGAGGTTCGGAAAGATGTCGCCGAAGGTCGGAAGTCGGTAGAATCCCCGGAGGGTCACTCCTGTCACGAACTTCGGCTGGGGGGTATTTTTATACCCAATAACACCCATAAATTTTTGCATTAAATTCAGGTGGGTAGCATGAAGAACCTCTTTCACACATGAAACACTTTTATGTAAAGACAATAAACCAATTAAATATAGACCTAATCTAATTAGGTTCAAGGCAACAAGTTAAGTCTAGCTCAAACACTTTGAACTAACCAAATTGGAAACTTGGGTTAACATAATATGCTAGCATATCAAATTAACCCTTAGAACTTACAATAACTTTAAATAAAATTAGATCAAGATCAAATCTTAAAGTGTGTGATCCATTGCATTTCAAATCTTGCCAGCAGTGGACCTAGGCTCTTGACTTAATCCTAATCCGATTAGATTAGGTTAGTCCAATTATGCCAATTAATCAAAATTCTTTCTAATTAATTTTTAAATTAAACTCTTTTAATTCTTGTAAGTCTATAAGTCAAGATTAATGTCTAGCAATGTGTCATGACTATCCAGAAAAGATAAAATTTGATGAAAATATCAAAATTATCCTTCAATGGTAAGTTACTATACAATTCAATGCTTCAATCATACAACATCCTAGATGAGCTATGGATATGGAATCATATCAAAATCAAATACTCATCTCTAAACATCTTAATCAAAAGATAATGATTCAATTGATAATACATTAAAAAAAAATTTCTAATTATCATCCTGCTTTGGCCAAAGACTTTTCGAATCATCTTGTGAGATCACATAGGATGTTTACTCCCCTTATTAGAAGTGACCAATCTTTTATTAACCACTCATAACCTCCATGCATAATTTACTATATCCAGAACACCCCACATAAGGATCAGAGAATCAAGCTAGAGAATGAACCAAAATATGAATTCACGTACATAAGGTACCATGGTGATCTCAGGTCTAAGGATCACTTGCACAACTCCTACTAGAGAACAACCTGCTAACATGTAAATAAGGCTTCATCAAATATTCTCTCATAGATCAATTCAATGAACTCATTCTCTAATGAGCACCACATCCTTATATTAGTGTCACATACAAGTGGTTGTGAAATCAACCATCCTCTCCATCGAGCATACATAGGATGTGCTAGTCTTATCGATATCATTGATCTCTGACTCAATGAACCAATGACTAAGAATATTTTAGATCAGGACTATCAAAGATTTAGGTCTTATTGGCATGATCTCATCATGGTCCTAAAATCATTGTCCTAATCTATGGGGTTCATTATAATCTTAAACAAGTATAAAATGTAGCATATAATGAATCAAAGATGCCTAATTTTATTAATAAATAAAGTCAAATACATGAGTTTAAAAGATAAAATTTAGAAAAATATCTCATCCATCACATATACAATTGACTTGTAGGGTATTATTCTTTCAATCTCCTACTTGCACTAAAGCCAATTGACCCTATGCTTGATGCCCATGCAATCTAGATGATGGTCAAACTACTGTAATGGGAAAATTTTAGTGAACGGATCTACTATATTGTTCTTGGTATCAACTCGCTCAACAATCATATTGCATCTTTTGACTCTCCTAAACGTGATAGAACCTCCTTAGGATATGCTTGGATTTATGATGAGACTTTGATTCTTTAGCTTGAGCAACTATCTCAGTATTATCACAATAAAGAGGCACTGATTGTTCAATTTTAGAAACCACACCCAACTCTGAGATGAACAACTTCATCCAGAAGGTCTCCTTAGCAGCCTCACTAGTAGCTATATACTCGGCCTCAGTGACTAAATCAGCAATAATTTATTCTTTGAAACTTTTGTAACTCACTGCGCTACCATACAGGTTGAAAACATACCTAAATATTGATTTGCTATTATCCGGATCAGATTGAAAATTAGAATCAGTAAAGCATTCCTATTTCAAATCAGATCCATCATATATAAGAAAAATATCTTTAGTCCTTCTTAAGTACTTGAGAATATTTTTTATAGCTTTTCAACGATCCTCTCCTAGATCTGCCTGAAATCTGCTAACAATGCCCAAAGCATAAGTCACATCAGACTTGGTATACAACATAATATATATAATCAATCCTACAATTGAAGAATAAGGAGTAGAACTCATTCTATTTCTCTCTTCAGGTGTCTTAGGAGACATCTTCTTAAAGAATTGTATGCTGAAAGAATAATGCCCTACAAGCCAATCGCATATGGGATATGATAGGGTGTTAATTGTAATTTATCTTTCAAACTCAGGTAAATGATATTTATATTATTAATAAAATAGATACTTTTGATTCATTATATACGGTATCTTATTGTTCTTAGATTATAATGAACCCCATAGGTATGGATAATGGTTTTAAGATCATGATGAGATCACACCAGTGAGACCAAAATCTTTAATAGCTTTAATCTAAAACATTTCTAATCATTGGTATATTGAGTCGGAGATCAATGATACCGGTAAGACTGGCATGTCCTATGTATGCTCAGAAATGAGGGTAGTTAATCTCACAATCACTTGTGTAGTGACACTAATACAAAGATATAGGTGCTCATTAGAGAATGGATTCACTGAATTGACTTATAAGAGAATATCAGATAGAGCTTTATTTACATGTCAACTGATGTTTCTCTAGTGA
This sequence comes from Elaeis guineensis, assembly GCF_000442705.2. Classification (NCBI taxonomy): domain Eukaryota; kingdom Viridiplantae; phylum Streptophyta; class Magnoliopsida; order Arecales; family Arecaceae; genus Elaeis; species Elaeis guineensis. The sequence continues at coordinate 52,350,419 of NC_025997.2, forward strand.
GAGTTGTGTAAGTGATCCTTTGATCTAAGATCACCATAGTTCCTTATGTACTTGGATCCATATTTTGGTTCACACCTAACTTGATTCTTTAATCCTTGTGTGGGGTGTTCTTGATATGGTGAAGTATGCATAGAAGTTGTGAATATTCAATAAGGGATCAATCGCTCCTAATAAGGGGAGCGAACATCCTATCTGATCTCATAGGATGATGATTTCGAAAGTCTTTGGCCAAAGCAAGATGATAATTAGAAAAGAATTTTTAATGTATCATCAACTAAATCATCGCCTTCAGATCGAGATACATAATGATAAGTGATTGGGTTTGAGATATTTTCATACCCATAGCTCATCTGGGATGTTGTTTGACTGAAGGATTGAATTATACAGAAACTTGCCATTGAAGGGTATTTTGATAATTTTTTATCAAAATTTTCCATCTGCTAGATATCAATCTAGACTTATGGATTCATCAAAATTAAAAAAATTTAATTTTGAAGTCAATTTGGAAGAGTCCAAGTTGATTGAAACTCTTCGGGTGACCTAATCTCATCGGATTAGGATTACGTCGAAAGTCTTGATCTACTGCTTGCTAGATTTAGAACCCAATGGGTCACACACTTTAAGATTTAGTCTTGATTTAATTTAATTAGAGTTTAATATAAATTCTATGGGTTAATTTGATATGCTAACACATTGTATTAACCCAAGTTCCCAAATTGGTTTAGATCAAAGTGTTTGAGCTAACATAGACCAGTTGCCTTTGACCTAATGGGATTGGGTCAATTTGAATTGGATCCTTATCCAACTTAGACCAATTTTAAGTAGAGAAGGAGTCCTCTGTGCCCACTATAACCCATGAAAAAATAAATACCACCTCCTTTATTTTTGGCATGTGAAAGGAAGAGTCCTTAAAGAAGGCTCTTAATTTTTACATGTTGCCATAATTTCCCAACCAGATCTCCTATGTTTTGATACCAAAATTAATTAATTTTTTTATGACATGTAGAGAAGGAAGATTCATTTTTCTACAAGTATCTAGAATACTAAAAGTTCACTTGATAAATTTATTTGGTGCATGGGAAGATGGAGCACCAAAGGTTGGTGCCCCTTCATCCCATGTCATGTCCCTTAGTCCCCTATTTATAAAGGATGTTCTAAATGGTTTCTAACTGAGATTTTTGGCTAAAATTAGAGAGGGAGGATGTGGTAAATATAATAAAAAATCTAGAAAAATTTTGAGAAAAAAAAAAGAGAAATTTGAGTTGCAAAAGTTGCAAGAAGTGTGGTAAGATTTTTAGCAAGTGTTGCTAGAGTGCCCTAGGGTTTGATTTTTCCATATGTTAAAGCTAAAAATCAAATCCTAGATTGTATGATATCTGAAGAGTGTCTTCCTAGTATCATTTTGATAATAAAATCAAAAGCAACTGGACTTTGACGCGGTCGTGATGCAAGTTCGAAGCCGGTAGTATTCTTCAGGGGACAAGGCTGTGGCAGCGCACCAATTGGAAAGGACCTTGGCCAACTTTCATGTGGATCACCATTGGAGGACTTCTATCTTGGGGCCTTAAGGAGAACACCAATGTTCACTTTTTTATTTTGGTAAAAGTATAAAATTCTATCCCTATGCATGCCTGTTTTTGCATTTGATCGATATCGGTAAGATGATTCTAGGATCTGATTTCTGGCTCAATAGTTTTATTTGATAAAACTATTGACTTATTTGATTTTAAAATTTTAAAAATTATTTTTTACTGCATGGTTGAAAATTCAATAGTGGTATTAGTGCCACCCTTGTTTGATTCAATCAAATAAGTATAAAATTATTACATAGATTGTTATTGATCATATATCCTGCCAAATATGCTGCATTATTTTTAGCATCGATCTTTAAAATCAAAAAAATATTTTTGACTTTATATATACCATGATGTTAAATTTTAGTTATTAAATTATGAATTTATAATAATTTTAAAATTTATATTATCATGATAGCATGATGCTTATATCGATGTATGGTTAAGGGTGTTATGCATGCCTAATTAGACTAGGGTTTGTTATATTATATGAATTTGTTAGTCATATGTTATGACTTCAATTGTACCCTTATATGATTTTTGGCATGATAATGTGATTGCTATTTTGAATAGTAGAAATATACAAATTTGTATAATTTGTAGTGTACATTTTATGCGCTTATAGTTAGGATGTGCCGAGATCAGTTTAAAGTCCCTCGTTTAATTATATTAAGTTATAATATCGAGATTCACTTTTTAATCAAAAGTTGAATTCTTAAGATCAATTGGTGTCAAAAAAAGTATGAATGGTGGTTTTTTAATTAGCACCATATGCTGGACTGGCCAACTCTGTTGATGTCTAGAAAAGTTACGGAGAACCTCCCACCTACTTATCTGGTCAATTTGATCTTGTTGAATTTCTGACTTAGACTGATTAGTGATGTAGATATTACAAAGGCCTTCCTTCAAACTTGATCGATAGAGTATGTCAAGATCTTAGTGAGCTTGTTGTGCTATTCATAAGGCTTACTATAGAAATTGACATGATGTTGATCAAGTGCATATTGATGCTTATGGCATATTTGAATAGGGTTGCTTTGTTGTGCTATCCACAAGGGCAGCATTGTTTAAGTATGACCATATAGGATTGAAGGGTCAACTTAACTAGAACACTATAGTTTGTTATGCTATCCATAAGACTATATATGATCTAGAGGCCAGAATGAAAGATGTTGAGAATTATAAAGGTACAATTGGTAAAGAGTTACCTACTCTAAACTCATGAATGCTTGTTGTGATATCCACAAGGTGTTTGTGAGGAATAGAGATCTCAACCCCACTAAGAAATATTAGAATATTTCTCGATTTTCATATTTGAGGGCTATGAAGTTCGATAAAATAGTGAGAGACATAATTAGATAAGTCCTAGTCTAGTTATGCATGTCATCATGAGTTATCCGCTTATATTATATTCTTGTTGTTATAGATTAACTACACTCATAGCATCCTCACTTTCACTTAGAGGTATCCTAGATGCAAACAAGTTGACAGAACCTAACTATGTCAATTGGTTAAGGAACTTGAGAATTATTCTCACTCAAGAGAAAGTCTCCTATATTCTGGATACACCTGCTCCAGATTTTCTTGGGGAAGATGCTTTCAAAGAGGAACGGACCACATATAAGATGTGAAAAGATGACAGTGTGACTATCAAATGCATCATGCTTGCTTCTATGAGCAATGAGCTTCTGAGACAGTATGAGGACATAGACATTCCCTCTATTCTTCTTAATCTTAAGGAGCTACATGGGGGAACAAAGTCGAACTACTCGATATGAGATATCGAAGTAATTGTTTCATGCCTGTATAACTGAAGGCACCTTTGTGCAAACACATGTCCTAAAGATGATTGATTTGATTACTCATCTGGGACAGCTAGGTTTTGCCATGGACAGTAAACTAAGCCAGAATTTGATCCTGCAGTCTCTCCCTGACTCCTTTTCTTAGTTTGTTATAAATTATCATATGAACAAACTGAACACTAGCCTGCCTGAGTTGTTGAATATGTTAAAAATAGTAGAGAGCCATTTCAAGGGTGAAAAGGCTCAGGTCCTTCATATTGATAAGATCAGCAAGAAGAAGGCAAAGAAGGATTCTAAAAAAATGATGAACCCTAAGGCTAGCATCTCCAAGAAGAAGATGAAGAAGGTCTTCACTAAATGTACTTGTTATTACTGTGGCAAGGAGGGCCACTGGAAGAGAAATTGCAAGAAGTATCTTGCAACTGTGAAACCAGCAAACATTACTAAAGGTTTGTATATGATACAAATTAATTTATCATTAAGTACTTCATTTTCAGATTCTTAGATATTGGATACTGCTTGTGGCTCATACCTTTGCAAATCATTGTAGGGTCTACGGAAAGTAAGGAATTTGAATAAAGATGACTTCGAGCTATACGGTGCTAGTGAAGAGTCCATTCAGGCCGAAGCCGTAGGAATCAAGATTTTGAAGTTGCCTTCAGAGAAACTTTTAGAACTGAAGATCTGTTATTATATTCTTGATATTGTTAGAAATATTATTTCTATATCATTGTTATTAGAATAAGATTTTGAAATAATTACAAAGAACAATGGTTGTTCTATTTACTTTTCTAATGAATATTATAGAAGTACTTTTATTGATAATGGTCTTATCTTTCTTTCACTTAATGATAATGTGCTTCATATTGAAAATATTATTAGATTTTGACTATGTAATAGAAATTAATTTTTAAAAAATTTAAAATAAGCAAATCAATAGCTTTATCAAATAAAACTATCGAGCCGAACCCAAAATCCTAAAATCACTTTGCCGAACATGATCAAAGCAAATTCAAGCATGCAAAGATATAGAAAATTATACTTTAACCAATATAAAAAAGTAGCACATTGGTGTTTTCCATAAGATCCCAAGGTAGAAGTCCTCCAACGGTAATCCATATGCAAGTTGGCCAAAGTCCTTCCCAACCGGTGTGCTGCCGTAGCCTTGTCTTCTCAAGAATACTGTCGATTTCAAACTTGCATCACGATCACACCAAAGCCCAGTTGCTTTTGATCTCACCATCAGAATGACACCAAGAAGATACTTTTTAAATTTCATACAATCTAAAATTTAATTTTTAGCTTCAACACATAAAAAAATCAAATCCTAGGACACTCAAGCAACACTTGCTAAAAATCTCACCACCCTTGTAGCAACTTTTGCCACTCAAAATTCTCTCTTTTTTTTCTCATAATATTTTTAGAATTTTTTTTATGTTTACCATATCTCTCTTCTTAGTTTTAGCAAAAAATTAGTACTAGAAACCATATGGGGCATCCCCTATAAATAGGAGACCAGGGGATGTCATATGGGATGAAGGGGCACCAACCTTTGGTGCTCCAACTTCCCATGTGCCAAATAAATTCACTGAGTGAACTTTTAGTAATCCAATTACTTGTACTAGAAGGACCCTTAGTCTTCTACATTTTATAAAAAATTTAATAAATTTTGATGACAAAATATAAAATTTTTGATCAAGAATTTAAGGCAATGCGTGTTAGTTAAAAGCCTTCTATAAGAAGGACTCTTTACTTCACATGCCAAAATAAGGGGGGTGGCATTTATTTTTGTGTGTGGATTTTGGTGGGCGTAGAAGACTCTTTCTCCACTTGAAACTCTTTCAAGTTGGATAAGGATCTAATCTAAATTGACCCAATTCCATTAGGTCAAAGCCAACTAGTCTAGGTTAGCTCAAACACTTTGATCTAAACCAATTTGGGAAGTTGGGTTAATACAATGTGCTAGCATATCAAATTAACCCATAAAATTTATATTAAACTCTAATTAGATCAGAACAAGGCCAAATCTCAAAGTGTGTGATCCATTGAGTTTCAAATCTAGCCAGCAGTAGACCAAAACTTTCGTTGTAACCCTAATCCGATGAGATTAGGTCATCCGAAGAGTCCTAATCAACTTGGACTCTTCCAAATTGACTTCAGAATTAATTTTTTTTAATTATGATAAATCCACAAGTTAAGATTGATGTCTACCAATGTGTCATGACTATCTGAAAGATTTAAAATTTTGACAGAAAATTATCAAAATATCCTTCAATAGCAAGTTCCGTGTAATTCAATCCTTCAGTCAAACAACATCTCAGATGAGCTATGGGTATGAAAATATTTCAAACCCAATCACTTATCTTTATGTATCTCGATCTGAAGGTGATGATTCAGTTGATGATATATTAAAAATTTTTTTCTGATTATCACCCTGCTTTGGCCAAACACTTTCAGAATTATCATCCTATAAGATCACATAGGATATTTGCTCCCCTTATTAGGAGTGACTAATCCCTTATTGATTACTCACAATCTTCATGCATACTTCACTATATCCAGAACACCCCACACAAGGATCAAAGAACCAGACTAGGTAGTGAACCAAAATATGGATCCATGTACACAAGGTACCATGGTGACCTTAGGTCTAAGGATCACTTACACAACTTCCACTAGAGAATTATTAGTTGATATATAAATAAGACTCCATCTGATATTCTCTCATAGGTTAATTCAGTGAACTCATTCTCTAATGAGCACCCATATCCTTATATTAGTGTCACCACACAAGTACTTGTGAGATCAACTAGCCTCATTTCTGACAAATATAGGACATGCCAGTCTTACCGATATCATTGATCTCCGACTCCATATACCAACGATTAAGAATATTTTAGGTTAGGGCTATCAAGAATTAAGGTCTTATTGGAGTGATCTCATCACGGCCCTAAAATCATTATCCAGACCTATGGGGTTCATTATAATCTTAAGAACAATAAGATGCAGCATATAATGAATCAAAAATATCTATTTTTATTAAAATAAATATCAATTATATGAGTTTAGAAGATAAATTACAAAATATATTTTATCGCATCCCATATGCGATTGGCTTATAGGGTATTATTCTTTCAATCTTCCACTTGCACTTAAAGCCAATCACCCCTATACTTGATATCCATGCTATCAAAATGACGGTCAAACTGTTGCATTAACAAGGCCTTAACAAACGGATCTGCTATATTATTCTTGGTGTCAACTTGCTCCACGATCACATCGCGTCTTTTGATAATTTTTCGAACGAGGTAGAACCGTCTTAGGATGCGCTTGGATTTACGATGAGACCTTGGTTCTTTGGCTTAAGCAACTGCCCTAGTATTACCATAATAAAGGAGCACTGGTTGTTCAATCTCTGAAACCACACCCAACTCTGTGATAAATTTTTTCATCCAAACGTCCTCCTTAGCAGCCTCACTTGTAGCAATATACTCAACCTCAGTGATCGAGTTAGCAACAGTTTGTTGTTTGGAATTTTTTTAACTTACTACACCACCATATAGATTGAACACATATCCAGATATCGATTTGCTATCATCCGGATCAGATTGAAAACTAGAACTGGGATAACCTTCCAGTTTTAAATCAGATACACTATATAACAGAAAAATATCTCTTGTCCTTCTCAAGTACTTGAGTATATTTTTCACAGCTTTCCAATGATCCTCTCCGGGATCAGTCTGAAATCTGCTTACAATGCCCAAGGTATAAGCAACATCAGGTCTAGTACATAACATAGCATACATTATTGATCCTACAGCTGAAGCATAAAGAATAGAACTTATTCTATTTCTCTCATCAGGTGTCTTAGAAGAAATCTTCTAAGAGAGTTGTATGCCATGACCTATAGGCAAGTAACCTCTTTTACTTTCCTCCATATTGAACCTCTTCAACACAAGATCAATGTACTTAGAAAGGGACAAGCCTAGCATCCTATTCGATCTATCCCTATAGATCTTAATACCAAGTATATAGGATGCTTCACCCAAGTCTTTCATGGAAAGCTTTTGTGATGGCCAAGTTTTGATCAATTGCAATATCGGGATATCATTCTCAATGAGCAGTATGTCATCCACATACAAATTCAAGAAGACAATAGCACTCTGACTAGTCTTCTTGTATACACAAGGTTCATCCATATTTTTGATAAAATGAAACGATTTGACTATCTCATCAAAATGGATGTTCCAACTCCTCGATGCTTGTTTTAATCCATATATGGATCTATTCAGCTTACATACCTGATTTGCTCTCCCACTTGAGATAAATCTCTCTGGCTGAGTCATATAGACTTCTTCCTCAAGGTTTTCATTGAGGAAGATAGTCTTGACATCTATCTGCTAGATCTCATAATCATGGTATGCTGCAATAGCAAGCATTATTCGAATAGACTTGAGAATGGCTACCGGTGAAAAGATTTTTTCATAATCAATACCTTATTTTTATCTGAAACTTTTTGCCACAAGCCTGATCTTATAGGTCTCTACCTGGCCATCTGCTCCAATTTTCTTTTTGAAGACTCATTTGCTGCCAATTAGGGTCACACCCTTAGGCGCATCAATCAAAGTCTATACTTGGTTGGCATACATGGAGTCTATTTCAAATTTTATGACATTTAGCCACTTATCAGAGTCACTACTCATGACAGCTTCTGAATAGGTCATGGGATTATCATTTTTAATGATGTGGGTTGTGTTGTCATTCTCAATGACAAATTCATACTTGAGTGGTACATTACGCACTCTACTCAACCTTCGGAGAGAAGGTGTGTGTAATAGCTGTGCCTCAACAATGGGCACATTTGGCTGTGAACTATTTGGTGAGTCCTGGATAGATTGTAGGTTTTGAACTTCCTCAAGTTCAACAGACCTCCCACTACCTCTTTCTTGGATAAACTCTTTCTCCAAGAAAATGGCATGTCTACCAACAAACATATTTTGTTGAGTAAGGTTATAGAAGTAGTATCCTATACTCTCTTTGGGATAACCTACAAATCTATATTTTTTTGATCTAGTATCCAGCTTATGTCCATCAATATTTTTCACATAAGCCGGACAACTCCAAATCTTAAGATGCTTAAGATTGGATCTTTTTTCTTTCCATATTTTATATAGAGTACTAGAAATAGATTTCGAAGATACTTTATTTAAGATATACGCTGCAGCCTCAAGGGCATATTCCCAAAAGGATATTGAAAGATCTGTGAAACACAATATGGACCGCACCATATCTAATAAAGTATGATTCCTCCTTTCCGCAATTTCATTTAATTATGGAGTATAAGGAGGTGTCTATTGAGAGAGTATTCTATTTTGTTTCAAATAATTGAGGAACTCACTGGATAAGTATTCTTTTCCTCGATCCGATCGAAGAGTTTTAATATTTTTACCAGTTTATTTTTTGACCATTCTTTGATACTCTTTAAATTTATCAAAGGCTTCAGATTTATATTTCATTAAGTACATATATCCAAACTTTGACCTATCATCAGTAAACATGATGAAGTAATAGTATCCACCTCTGGCATGAGTCAACATTGGACCACATAATCAGTATGTACAAGGTCCAAAATGTCACTCACCCTATCTCCATATCCAGTAAATGGAGTCTTGATCATTTTTTCCATGAGACAAGATTCACAAGTTCTATATGATTCATAATCATAAGGATCAAAAAAATTATCTTTGTATAACTTGTTAATCCTTGACTCATTTATATGGCCAAGTCGATAGTGCCAGAGGTATGTGACATTCACATCTTTTCTCTTTATTTTCTTCATATTATCAACATGAAGCACATTATCATTAAATGAAAGAAATATAAGACTATTATCAATAAAAATACTTTCATAATATTCATTAAAAAAATATATAGAACAACTATTATTCTTTGCAATTATTTCAAAACCTTGTTCCAATAACAACGGTATAGAAATAATATTTCTAACAATATTTGAAATATAATAACAGGTCTTCAGCTCCAAAATTCTATCCGAAGGCAACTTCAAAACTCTGATTCCTATGGCTTCGGTCTGAATAGACTCTCCACTAGCACCGAACAGTTCGAAGTCATCTTTATTTAGATTTCTTATTTTCTATAGACCCTACAACGATTTGCAAAGGTGTGAGCCACAGGCGGTATCCAATATCCAAGAATCTGAAAATAAAGTACTTAATGATAAATTAGTTTGTATCATATACAAACCTTTAACAATGCTTGTCGATTTCATGGTTGCAAGGAACTCCTTGCAATTTCTCTTCTAGTGGCCCTCCTTGCCATAGTGATAACAAGTACCTTTGGTAGAGACCTTCTTCGCCTTCTTCTTGATGATGCTAGCTTTAGGATTCATCTTTTTCTTAGAATCCTTCTTCGCCTTCTTCTTGCTAATCTTATCAACATAAAGGACCTGAGCCTTTTCACCTTTGAAATGGCTCTCTACTGTTTTCAATATGTTCAGCAGTTCTGGCAAACTGATGTTTAGTTTGTTCATGTGATAATTAATGACAAACTGAGAAAAAGAGTCAGAAAGAGACTGCAGGATTAAATCATGGCTTAGTTCACCATCCATGGCAAAATTCAGTTATCCCAGACGAGTGATCAAATCAATCATCTTTAGGACATGCATTTGTATGGAAGAATCTTCAATCATATGGGCATGGAACAACTACTTCAATATCTCATATCGAGTAGTTCGACTTTGTTCCCCATATAGCTCCTTAAGATTAAGGAGAATAAAGGGAACGTCCATGTCCTCATGCTGCCTCTGGAGCTCGTTGCTCATGAAGGCAAGCATGATATATTTGACAGTCACACTATTATCTTTCCACATCTTATATGCAGCCCTATCCTCCTCGAAAGTATCTTTCTAAGAGAATCTAGAGTAGGTGTATCCAGAATGTTGGAGACTTTCTCTTGAGTGAGAACAATTCTCAAGTTCCTTAATCAGTCGACATAGTTAGGTCCAGTCAACTTGTTTGCATCTAAGATATCTCTAAGTGAAAGTGAGGATGCCATGAGTGAAGTTAATTTACAACAACAAGAACATAATTTAAGCAGACAACTCATGATGACATGTTCAACTAGACTAGGACTTTTATCTAATTGTATCTCCTACTATTTTATCAAACTTCATAGTCCTCAAATATGAAAATCAAGAAGCATTCTAATATTTTTTAGTAGAGTTGAGATCTCTATTCCTCACAAATACCTTGTGGATAGTACAACAAGCATTCATGAGTTCAAGAGTAGGTAACTTTTTACCAATTATACCTTTATAATTTTCAATATTTTTTATTCTGGCCTCTAGATCACATATAGTCTTATGGATAGAACAACAAACTATAGTGTTCTAGTTAAGTTGATCTTTCAATCCTATATGGTCATACTTAAACAATGTTGTCCTTGTGGATAGCACAATAAAGCAACATTATTCAAATATGCCATAAGCATCAATATGTACTTGATCAATATCATGTCAATTTCTATAGTAAGCCTTGTGGATAGCACAACAAGCTCACTAAGATCTTGACATACTCTATCGATCAAGTTTGAAGAAAAGCCCTTATAATATATACATCACTAATCAATCTAGGTTCGAAAATCAACAAAACCAAATTGGTCAGATAAGTAGGTGGGAGGCTCTCCGTAGCTTTTCTAGACACCAATAGAGTTGGCCAGACCAGTATATGGACCTAATTAGAAAATCACCTATCACACTTTTCTCGACATCAATTGATCTTAAGAATTTGGCTTTTGATTAAAAAGTGAATCCTGATATTATAACTTAATATAATTTGATGAGGGACTTTAAACTAGTCTCGGCACATCCTAACTACAACTACATAAAATGTACACTACAAATTATGCAACTTGACATGCTTCTACTATTCTAAATAGTAATCATATGACATGCTAAAATCATATAAGGGTGTAATGGATATCAAAATATATGTCAAGCATATCGAAGAAAAAATAGCAAACTCTAATCACATTAGGCATGCTTTACACCCTTAACAATGCATCAATTTGAGCATCATACAACCATGATAATATAAATTTTAAAATTATCATAAATTAATAAATTAATAATTAAAATTAAATATCATGGCATATATAAAGTCAAAAATAATTTTTGAGTTTAAAGGATTGATGCTATAAATCAATGCAAAATTTTTTAGCAAGATATGCACAAGAACGATTCTATGCACAACTATTGCACTTGTTTGTTCGTATCAAACAAAGGTGGCTCTGATACTACTATTGAGTTTTGGCCATGTAATAAAAAGTAATTTTTAAAAGTTTAAAACAAGTAAATCAATAGCTTTATCAAATAAAACTATTGAGCCGAACCCAAAACCCTAGAATCATTTTTCGATCACGATCGAAGCAAATTCAAGCATGCAAAGAGATAGAAAATTATACTTTAATCAATATAAAAAAAAATGGCATGTTAGTATTTTTCACAAGATCCCAAGGTAGAAGTCCTCCAATGGTGAACCACACGAAAGTTGGCCAAAGTTCTTCCCAACCAGTGCGCTGTCGCAGCCTTGTCTTCTCAAGAACACTGTCAGCTTTGAACTTGCGTCACGATCGCACCAAAGCCCAGTTGCTTTTGATCTCACCACTAGAATGAGACCAAGAAGATACTCTTCAGATGTCATACAATCTAAGATTTAATTTTTGACTCTAACATATAGAAAAATTAAATCCTAGGGCACTCAAGCAACACTTGCTGAAAATCTCACCACCCTTGTAGCAACTTTTGCCACTCAAAATTTTCTCTTTTTTTTCTTAAATTTTTTTTAGAATTTTTCTTATTTTTACCACATCTATATTCTTGGTTTTAGCTAAAAATAAGTATCAGAAGCTATGTAGGGTGTCTCTTATAAATAGGAGACCAGGGGACGTCACATGGGATGAAGGGGCACCAACCTTTGGCACTCCAACTTTTCATATGCCAAATAAATTCACTGAGTAAATTTTTGGCAATAAAATTACTTGGAGCATAAATACTCTTAGTCTTCTACATGTTATAAAAAATTTAATAAATTTTGGCAACAAAACATAGAATTTCTGATCAGGAATTTAAGGCAATGCATGTTAGTTAAGAGCCTTCTTTAAGAAGGACTCGTTACTTCACACGCCAAAATAAGGGAGGCAATATTTATTTTTGTGTGTGGGTTCTAGTGGGTGTAGAAGACTCCTTCTCCACTTAAAACACTTTCCAGTTGGATAAGGATCCAATCCAAATTGACCCAATCCCATTAGGTCAAAGCCAACTGGTCTAGGTTAGCTCAAACACTTTGATCTAAACTAATTTGGGAACTTGGGTTAATAAAATATGCTAGAATATCAAATTAACCCATAAAATTTATATTAAACTCTAATTAGATTAAATCAAAGCTAAATCCTAAAATGTGTGACCCATTGAATTTTAAATCTAGCCAATAGTGGACCAAGACTTTCAACGTAACCCTAATCCGATGAGATTAAATCACCCGAAGAGTCCCAATCAACTTGGACTCTTCCAAATTGACTCCAGAATTAAACTCTTTTAATTTTGATAAATCTATAAGTTAAGATTAATATCTAGTAATATGTCATGACTATCTAAAAAATTTAAAATTTTGATAAAAAATTATCAAAATACCCTTCAGCGGCAAGTTTTCATGTAATTCAATCCTTCAGTCAAACAACATCCCAGATAAGCTGTAGTCATGAAAATATGTCAAACCTAATCACTTATCTTTATATATCTTGATTTGAAGGTGATAATTTAGTTGATAATATATTAGAATTTTTTTTAAATTATCATCCTATTTTGGCCAAAGACTTTCAGAATCATCATCCTATGAGATTGAAAGGAAGGAAACAGATTTCCTCCAGAATATTCAGTTTGCATCTAAATTTTTTTTTTAATATTTTATTTGTTTAACAATAAAATTTTTACCAGAATCATAGTAGAATCAAGGATCAAATCTCAAATTATCTGATGTAAACCTTCACGGAGGCTTGGATGTGCAGCCCTCTACTTCGCATGCACGCCAAACGCTGCAGGAAAGCGGGATGAACTCTAATCTAATTACCTTCACAACACAATCAATTGAGGGATGAGATGTGCTGGTGTGACTCCTTAAACTAGCAAGTGGGACACCCAAAGAGACCCCACACCTATAGGAAGAGGGGCGGCAACAAGGGGAGAGGCCAAAGGGAGGAAGGGACCTCTCTCTCTTCTCACGCCTCTCTCTTTCTCTTTCTCTCTTCTCTCAATCTGATTTGTTTGTTATTTACTATGCATCTATAGGTAGAGACCCTCTCTATTTATAAATAATTTTCATGACCCAATGAGAATAGGACTCCTAACTCAAATCTGATTTGAATTGATCTAATACTCATGAAAGAAGGATTCCTACATGAGATAGAATTGCCATCACTTATGACATCCACTTTGCACCCACTCTCACATCCACTTGGGATGCCCCAAATAAGCACCAAATCGAGTTTTGATCATCCTTCATGATGGGGTATTCCTAGTGCAAGTGAGAATACTCATATCTCATCCAAAACAAGTTCAATTCAAATTCGATTCGAAGCTGGTTCGAAACAATTTTGAAAGACTGTCAATCCCAAACTCTTTAGGACTTTTGTACCAAATCTAACTTTAATTTTAAATATATTTAAGTTTAATTAATTTAGATCTAATCTAAAATTAATTAGCACTTAAATCTAATCTTTCATATGCTCCATGGATCATAGATCAGAAACTATTCATCCCCGAGATCGAACCTGAACCTCATGTGTAGTGCTAGCTAGACATAGTCAACTCTTCAATCTTGTTTGACCCATAATTTAATTCTCAATCAAGTTAGCTTATATATTCAATCAAACTAAGTACTTCTAAATTGGATATATAAACATAAGCCAATTTCTTCCTACTTTGTCTGACTTGTGTGCGTGACTTTATAGGTTCAAACACTAAGCCAGTAGCATAAGAACCAATTTCTATACTAATCGAGATACCACTAGCAATGGTTTTCAATGTCTAGATAGATCGAATTATCGTAAAAAAATATTTCAGAATGCATACACATGGTTACCACATAATTCATCCTTTTGACCCTGAATGCTCTAAGATGGTCTCAGATTAACTATCAACTGAGATTACTTCATCTGCATTATATTTCAACCTTTCAAATCTATCTCATGGATTACCCTGACCAAGGCTTTACTAAATTGAAATACAGTGATATATCAACTTTAATAATCCAGAGGGGTCAATCCCATCTTAATCCATGCACAGACTTTGCAAGTACTTGACTGTACCCAGTAGCCTTCCGTCACTGCATTAGAAATCCAGATAGTCCAGCACCAAAGCACAGTGAGTTGCTTGCATGTCACTATGGTAATCTCAGATCTGAAGGATACTTATATCTATGTGTTTTACGAATAGCTCTTAATAGCAGAATGCTCAGCAGGTGAGTCACTTATTCAGTGATGATGTACCCCTTCATCACAGTATAAGAGTTCAAGAAAGATGTTACTTTGTGATGAAAAATGACAGAATAACTTTTATTCATTAAATAATAATTCATATACAAGGATGAACACAATCATCAAATAATTAATTTTAGAACATAATTCCCAACAACTTCTACTTGAACTAAAGCCAATTGGGGCAGTATCTTATATCCATCTTCCATTTGAAGTCATCGAACTCTTTGATCCCGAGAGTTTTAGTGAAGGGGTCGGCTAGGTTCTCTTTTCCATCGATCTTCTGAAGTTTGATGTCACCACGATTCACGATCTCTCGCACCAGGTGATAGTGGCGCAGAACATTGCAGCATCCGATGCAACAATGTATTCTGCTTCACATATAGAATCGACCATAGTATGTTGTTTGAAACTCTTCCAGCAAACAGCTCCTCCATTCAGAGTAAATACGTAGCCCAATACACTTCTGTTGTTATCACAATTTAACTGAAAACTGAAATCAGTATATCCTACAAGTTTCATATCAATGTCTTTATAGATAAGCCATTGGTCTTTAGTATTTCTCAAATACTTAAGAATTACTTTCGCAATCTTCCAATACTTCTCATTCAGATCAGACTGGTACCTACTCCTACTCCTAATGAATAGGCCATATCCAACCTCGTACATGTCATAGTATACATGATAGATCCCACTGCGGAAGCATATGGTATTATACTCATGCGCTCTCTCTCCTCAAGAGTTGTCGGACAATCCTTCTTAGAAAGAGTAATTTCATGGCCTATCGGAAGATAGCTTTTTTTGAAATTATCTATGTTGAACTACTTCAACAAGGTATCAATGTATGTGGATTGGGATAGTCCAAGTATCTTTCTAGATCTATCCCTATAGATCTTCATCCCAAGGATGTAGGATGCTTCTTCCAAGTCCTTCATGGAGAACTGTGATGATAGCCACAGCTTCAAAGTTGGAATGTCATTTTTTAGTAACAGTATATCATCCACATATAGCATAAGGAGAATGACTACAGAATCAGAAGTCCACTTGTAGATGCAAGGTTCTTCTCTATTCCTAATGAATCCATATGTTTTGATCACCTTATCAAATGCATGTTCCAACTCCTAGAAGCCTGCTTAAGTCCATAAATAGACCTTTTCAGCTTGCACACTTTCGACTCATCTGTAGATGTGAACCCTTTAAGTTGTATCATATACACCTCTTCTTCCAGCTCCCCGTTAAGAAAAATAATTTTGACATCCATCTACCAGATCTCATATTCTAAATGTACAGCGATAGCAAGCATAATTCGGATGGACTTGAGTATTACCACAGGAGAAAATATCTTGTCATAGTCAATACCATAATGCTGACAGTAACCCTTAACAACTAGATGGGCTTTATAGGTCTCCACCTTCCCATTCACTCCTCTTTTTCTCTTGAAAATCTATTTACACCCTATGGATTTTTTCCCTTCGGATGGATCAACCAGTGTCCATATACCATTGATCTCCATAGACTTCATCTCAGACTTCATGGCCTCAAGCCATTTCTAGGAGTCAGGCCTTTTCATGACCTCCATATAGGTGATCGGATCCTCATCATTCTCATCAAGTTTGATGGGGTCACTATCTCGGATCAGAAAAGTGTAGTATCTGTCCGATTGATGCGATACTCTATTGGATCTCCTTAATGGTGCCTCTACTGGCTCTGAATTTGATTCACCAATCAAATTCAATTCTATATGTGTCGGTCCTCCCACCTCATGAACTTCATCAAGTTCAATTTTATAGGCATTAGCTCCTTCACCAAGAAACTTCCTTTCCAAAATGATTGCTCGACTGCTGACAAACAATTTTTGCTCTGCAGTGAGGTAGAAGTAGTACCCTTTAGTTTTCTTTGGAGATCCTATGAATAAGCATTTATCGAACTTTGGTCTAAGCTTATCTATTTTTAAATGCTTGACATAAGCTGGACACCCCCAGATCCTAAAGTGTGAGAGTACCGACTTACACCCAATCCATATCTCATAGGAGTCTTATCGACAGACTTGCTGGGCACCTTAATCAGAATGTAGCAGGTAGTTTCTAGAGCATATCCCCAAAAGAAGATTGGCAGACTTGTAAAGCCCATCATGGATCGGACCATGTCTAACAAGGTTCGATTCTTCCTCTCGAACACACCATTACGCTGTGGTGTTCCAGGAGGGATCCACTGTGAGAGAATCTCATTCTCTTTTAGATATATTTGAAACTCACTGGTAAGGTATTCACCTCCTCGGTCTGACTAAAGGATCTTAATACTCTTTTCAGTTTGTTTCTCTACTTCAGCACAGAATCGTTTGAATATTTCAAATGATTCTGACTTATGCTTCATAAGATAGACATAACTATACCTCGATAGATTGTCTGTAAACGTAATGAAGTAGTAGTATCCTCCTCCAGCACTTATGTTCATAGGCTCACATATATCAGTATGTATTAGACCTAGCACATCACTAGCTCTTTCACCTTTTTATTTAAAAGGTGACTTAGTCATCTTACCAACTAGACAGGACTCACAGGTAGGCAATAATTCACAATCATCTATCTCAAGGATATGTTCTTTGGTCAACCTGTCAATCCTATTCTTGTTCACATGACCAAGCCTACAATGCCAAAGGTAGGATTCACTGACATTGTCTAACTTAGGGCATTTACTGGGTGTATACATTACACTAACAGGCCATGATATTATGTATATGCCATATTTTAATTGTCCACGCATAATTGTAGTATCATTCATAATAATATCACAAAAATCATCCTTTATTATAAACTTGTAACCAAGTTTGACCAAAAGACCTACAGAGATGACATTCATCAAAAAAGAGGGATAATAATGACAATCATTTAATATGACACTACTAGACTCGAAGACAAGCTGTAAAGTTTTCAAGGTCAGAATTGGAACAAGACTTCCATCTCCAATGTTAAGAAACTACTCGTCCTCTTGAAACTTCCTACTTACCTATAGTCCTTACAATGAATTGCATATATTAATAGAACTTTCGGTATCTAATACCTAGGTAATAGTATCACAAACAGAAAAATTACAAAGAGTTATTATATAAGTACCTTGTGAAGCAACCACTTGCCTCTTTCTCTTGTTCTTAGGCCTATTTGGGTCAAGGGTGGGTATATAAGTAGGATAATTTCTTTTCCAATGATCTAGCTTTTTACAGAAGAAGCACTATGCCTGGCTTTTGCCAATTTTTGATGGTTTGCTCTGCTTGGGATCAGTGGCATGGGATTTCTGCATCTTTTCTTCTTTCCTCTTCTAAAGGATCGACGCCCTGCAGATGAACCTCCCACTAAATTTGCTGGCTTCTTTTGGAGCTGGTGATCCTTCTCAAAAGTCTACAGTAACCCTAGCAAACCATGGTAGTTTACCGCAGGCTTCATCATTCTATAATGACTAAGAAAGTGTAGGTAGGATTTTGATAGCGAATTGAGGATAGCATCCTTGCCTAAATATTCATGCAACAGAAAGTCAAGATTGCTAAGGTGTTCAATCTGCTCAATCATATACAATATATGATCGGTGACTAAAACCCCCTCTCGCATACGAGCATTGAACACTGTGCATGAGGTTTTATATCTCTCTGCATCCTCACGGGTGCCAAAGGACTCATTCAACATTTGAATAATCTCCTCTGGCTGCGCATCTTCGAACTTACGACTAAGTTTATCGTTCATAGCTATCCTCATCACGCAACGCACAGTCGTGCGGTCATTTGCCACTTCATGTAAGTATCTCTCACGGCACGAGGAGCATTGCCTGCAAGTTCTTCAGGTGCCTGATCCATAAGGACATATAAAATCTTCTCATGCTCCAACACGATCTTCAACTTTCGATACCAACTATCGAAGTTGGGTCCGGTGAGTCTATCGCTGTCCAATAGCGTACGGAGGGATAGTGTGTTGGCCATAACTGAAAGGAGAAAATACTAGTCTATTAATATATAAATTATTTTTAATTCTGAAGATATGGACTTTAGTCTAAAAGTTCTTCCACTATTTTTATGGATTGGTGTCCTACCTCTAACTCGAGGAATTATACTAATTTCTTAGTGGGGACTAGAATCCACACGGACTACATTCAGGCCCGAGTGTGGCTCGACCAACCCTAGTGCATCCATGGGTAGGTTCATAATCAATTGTTTCTCCAAACAAATTTTAGCAATAAGTTTTGCCCCAGACATCCCTTCAGTAGATGTGTGACACCTCCATTGAAAATCCTGATTAGGTCCAACTATTAACATGACACATCAAGTGCATCCAACAAATAGATATCCAGGTTCGAGTGTGGCTCAGCCAACCTGAGCATTGATCTGAAGGTACATCATGATGGTCATATGATGAATGATAATTTCAATAGTAATAGACACCAGACATGTAGCGTCTCCAATGTCTATTTGGAATATTGGACTCATTATCATGCACCTTAATGGGAGGCAATGACCAAGTTATCTTATAACTTTATCACTTTATGGACTTAATAATTTAGAGGATTTGATTTCATTGATTTGAGGATAAGAGAAGAAGTTGACCTGCAAGCTGCAAATCCTCCCACTGACTTCACCAAGTCATGTAAAGGATTAGACACAAGCTAGTCTAAAGACACCTAAATCAGTCACACTGATTTACCTTAATGGCATGGTTCTGCACGAATCAACTAGTGACCTAATCAAAACATAATCTATCACATTAGTCAGGTAAGTGAGATCAGTGGAAGGGATATGCCCTTAACTCATTGTAGATGCATCTAGGTGAATAGCTCCCAATTAAAAATTACTTGATCGAATCTACTAAACTTACCTTAGACACTAACTGGTTAATTAATTTTGATTTGGCAAACCAGAAGGTTTGGGCTCAACCACGGAGCCATGATCATGGTCCATTTATAAGGGTCAAACACATGGACTTGATCAAACTATAACTATTGAGATTGATCTAGAGAAATACTGACCTGATCTAATTCAATATTTGATTAGATTTAATCAATTTCTCTACATAGTCCATATATATTTCTAACCCTAGATCTAACTCATTAGAAGGATCTGATTCATGCTAACCCTTTGTTCATCATTTTATGTGGTGTCTTAATGATCTTCAATTCTTAAATCTAGATTATTCAAAATTTAATTCATAATTAAGTGTGTGAAACATGTATTTCAGTCTGTAGAACTATTCTACAAGAATTTCAGGTGAAGCATACTGTTGGTGCAGAATTCTGCCGACGCTGGAGAAGCTGGAGTTGTGGGGTCGCGTCTGCCGCTGGGACCTACAAGGAAAGTCTAAACCAGAGTTGGGGGTGCTCCGACAAGATCCTCCGATATTCAAGTCAGTTCTCTGCCTCAACAGAAATGGAGTGCTCGAATGAAAATTTTAGTAGAGTTTCGAGATAGAGTTTAGAGCTTAGAGAGAACGTATCTGGGGGTCCCTTTTTATAGACGGAGAGCGTAACTGATTGACAGCGACGTCTGTAACCGTCTGGTAGTGGGCCGTTCAGGGCCACGCGGAGTTTGTTACGAAGAGTAGTGGCGTCAAAGGCCGTTCAGGGCCACGTGGAGTTTGTTACAAAGAGTGGAGTGGTGTCCGTTGTCGTGACTTACCAGAGAGTGATGGAGTCACGTGGAATCCATTACAGAGAGTGGAGTAGAGTAATGGCCATTGTCGTGACTTGTTGGAGAGTTTGGATCTATCGGCTAAAGTTTGGCTGGGATGTCTGATAGAGCGGAATGGCTCTCTGTCTCATCAATCCAAGAGAAGCTCAAATGTTTTCAAGGTTGCTGACGGGTCCACTGTTGTCGGATGCCTAGAGCGCTGATGCTGCGGTGGGAACCATCTGCTGTAGCAGCTCAGACGGGGACTTTTTGTTGGAGAAGTCTGATTTCATAAGGAGTCCGACAGAGGGTCGACCGGCAGTGGACTTCGGATAGCATTGCGGAGGTTCGTCCGCTGAAGGAGTCTGAAGGGTCCTGTGGAAGTTCGGTTGGCATTGTTGAAATCTGTATGGGGACTGCTTATTGAAGAAGCTCGACTGAAGTCCGTCTGTAATAGGAGTTCGGAAGGAATTCGTTTAGAGTATAAGTTCGGATGGAATTCACTTACAGTAGAGATCCGGAGTAGACCGCTCGTAGTAGAAGTTTGAAGTAGACTGCTTGTAGTAGAGGTTCGGAGTAGAGATTCTGCTAGTGGAGGCTGTTCGTCATAGAAGCTCGTTTGTGATCCACCCACTGTAGAAATCTGGATGGAGCCCGGCCCTGGTAGGAGTTCGGATGAAGTCCACCTACAATAGAAATTTGGGGTAGAGGTCCAGCTCTCGCAGGAGCTTGGGTAAAATTCAGAAGGCGGTCGACCGCCATAGAAACTTGGATGGAGTCTGGTTACTGTAAAAGTCCTGCTGTTGGGGAAGCTCGACCATTGATGAAGTCCGGAGGAAGTTCGGAGTAGAGTCAATCGTGGCTGGAAGAAGTCTGGAAGAGATTCGGAGAATAGTTGATCACTGCAGAAAATCGATTGATATTGAAGCCCAAAGAGCATTTGGAGCAGCCCAGTACGTGAATGGAGGAGCTCATTATCGAAGAAGCCTGGATGGTAATATGGAAGCTCGAACGGTCGAGGGAGTTCAGAAAGATGCCACACAAGGTCGGAAGCCAGAAAAGCCCTGGAAGAGTCGGCCGTTTACAAACTTTGGCTGGGGTTATTTTACACCCAACACCAGTCCAATTCTGCACCAATAGAATTGGCGCTAGAGGAAGGGACTGTGTCTTCGCAGTATCTTTGTTCTTAAAGGAGTGCTCAATGGGACTATCTCCGATCACCTTCTTCGACATCTACTTCTCCTTCTCCTGCCAGATCTCCACCTGATGCCTCTCTGAAAGGCATCCACGGCCTCCGCGGCCAGATCTCAGCGAGCTCCGCAAACTCCGACCACATCTCCAGTTTTCCAGGCTCTTCCTCCTCTAGCAATGGCAGTCGGCATGTAGCAGTTCAACTTGCTGGTTCAGCAGGTCAGGGGCCTCACCAAAGCAGTGCAGGCTATGCAGCAGCAGCCGCAGCAACCGTAGGCATCAGTGCGGCTGGAAAGAGCATCGTCGAAGTTTCTGAATCTGATGACTGGGTGGGCCACTTGGACAAGTCACCCCGTCTTCCCCGAAAAGGGGAAGCAGAAGGCGGAGAGCCCACCATCCGATCACGATTCCACCCCCGGAGAGTCCCTACCTTCATTCCACCAGAAGACCCTCGAGACTCATAGTCGAAAGGACCTCCTGGATCAAAGATTTCGAGAGATGAACCGATGGATCGAAGAGCTCCACCATGCTCCTACTGCCTACGGTGAGGACATCTGCACTGACCCTCCTTTCTCTCAAATGATCATGCAGGAGCCAATCCCGCCGAACTTCAAGCTCTCCCAATTCGAGAGCTATGACGGGACCTCAGATCTGGTTGACCATCTAGAGGCCTTCCAGACAATGATGCTGCTCCATGGTGTGCCAGACGCCATCCTGTGTCGAGCTTTCCCATCTACCTTGAAGAGAGCAGCAAGAAATTGGTACTCAGCACTGAAGCCGAGTACTATCTTCTCTTTTGATCAGATGAGCCACCAGTTCGTTGCTCGTTTCATCAGCAGCCGGCATCTCCAGAGAGGTTCGGAATCCCTTATCAACATCAAGCAAAAGAAGGGAGAATCCATCCGAGCTTACATCAACCATTTTAATGTCGCCGCATTGGAGGTCCGGAACTTGGACCAATCGGTTGCGATGGCCGTCCTGAAGGGCGGTCTTCAAAAGAATGATCTTCTGTTTTCCCTAAAAAAGAAGTATTCCAGGGACTTTGCTAATTTGCTGGCTTGGACTGAAGGATATGCCCGAGCAGAAGAAGCCTTCAAGATGAAGGATGAGGAGGCCATGAAGGAGCGGTAGGCGGGAGACTCCAGCAAGCCCGCAGTTGAAAAAGGGCCGAGTGAAGCTCGGCCACGTTCTCGAACTCCCTTCGGACACAAGCATGTCTAGACTCCTCCTCGGGCTTGTAGGCAGAGAAGCCCGGACCGCAGAGTTCGATGGGGCTCTCCCCCAAGAAGATTCCATAGCTATGCCCCTCTCAACGCATCAAAAACTCAAATACAGATGGAAGTTAGGGAGCAGCTATCAAGGCCGGAAAGGATGCGCACACATCCCGAGAAGTGCAACCCTAACAAGTTCTGCCTCTAACATCGTGACCACGGCCACGACATGGAGGAGTGCATTCAGCTCTGAGACAAGATCGAGAAGCTCATTAGACGAGGTCGGCTCGATAGATTCATTCGATGCCGACCTGAAGGTGGGGAAGATCGGCCAAGGGCCCTACCGCAACCAGAGCCACCAAGGAGGGAGGAGCAGCCTGAAGATCGGCCTCCAATTGAGATTATCAACTCCATCTCTGGAGGACCCCGATGGGGAGCAGACCTTCTGCGGCTATGGGATTCAAAAAATCTATGAATGTATTACCAATAACTTTGCCTTAAATAAAAATTTCTTTCATATTTGTATATCTTTTCTTTTGGCATGAGCTCATAACAACAGGGAGTAGCTCCTTCCGACAATCAAAACTAAGCATGTTAGGAACAGGAGGAGGACCTCATCCTAACACGAACAAAGTCGAAGGCCCGATTATTTAAAGATCGGATGGGGGGAGAGGCCCTTACAACGGTCCTTATGTGCCCCCACAGTCATGTTAGGAACAGGAGGAGAACCTCGTCCTAACATGAGCAAAATTGAAGGTCCGATTACTTAAAGACTGGATAGGGGGAGAGGCCCTTACAACGGCCCTTATGTGCCTCCACAGTCATGTTAGGAACAGGAGGAGAACCTCGTCCTAACATGAGCAAAGTCGAAAGCCCGATTATTTAAAGACAGGATGGAGGGAGAGGTCCTTACAACGGCCCTTATGTGCCCCCACAGCCATGTTAGGAACAGGAGGAGAACCTCATCCTAACATGAGCAAAGTCGAAGGCCCGGTTATTTAAAGACCGGATGGAGGGAGTGGCCCTTACAACGGCCCTTATGTGCCCCCACAGCCATGTTAGGAACAGGAGGAGAACCTCATCCTAACATGAGCAAAGTTGAAGGTCCGGTTATTTAAAGATCGGATGGGAGGAGAGGCCCTTACAACGGCCCTTATGTGCCCCCACAGTCATGTTAGGAATAGGAGGAAGACCTTGTCCTAATATGAACAAAGTCAAAGGCCCGATTATTTAAAGACTGGATAGGGGGAGAGGCCCTTACAACAGCCCTTATGTGCCCCCACAGCCATGTTAGGAACAGGAGGAGAACCTCGTCCTAACATGAGCAAAGTCGAAGGTCCGGTTACTTAAAGATCGGATAGGGGGAGAGGCCCTTACAACGGTCCTTTTGTGCCCCCACAGTCATGTTAAGAACAGGAGGAGAACCTCATCCTAACATAAGCAAAGTCGAAGGTCTGGTTATTTAAAGACCAGATGGGAGGAGAGGCCCTTACAACGGCCCTTATGTGCCCCCACAGCCATGTTAGGAACAAGAGGAGAACCTCGTCCTAACATAAGCAAAATCGAAGGTCTGGTTATTTAAAGATCAGATGGGGGGAGAGGCCCTTACAACGGCCCTTATGTGCCCCCACAGCCATGTTAGGAACAAGAGGAGAACCTCGTCCTAACATGAGCAAAGTCGAAGGTTCGATTATTTAAAGATCGGATGGGGAGAGAGGCCCTTACAACGGCCCTTATGTGCCCCCACAGTCATGTTAGGAATAGGAGGAGAACCTCGTCCTAACATGAGCAAAGTCGAAGGTCCGATTATTTAAAGATCGGATGAGGGGAGAGGCCCTTACAACGGCCCTTATGTGCCCCCACAGCTATGTTAGGAATAGGAGGAGAACCTCATCCTAACATGAGCAAAGTCGAAGGCCCGGTTACTTAAAGATCGGATGGAGGGAGAGGCCCTTACAATGGCCCTTATGTGCCCCTACAGCCATGTTAGAAATAAGAGGAGAACCTCATCCTAACATGAGC
This sequence comes from Elaeis guineensis, assembly GCF_000442705.2. NCBI lineage: Eukaryota > Viridiplantae > Streptophyta > Magnoliopsida > Arecales > Arecaceae > Elaeis > Elaeis guineensis. Next base: position 52,375,413 of record NC_025997.2, read on the forward strand.
AAAATCGAAGGCCCGATTATCTAGAGACCAGATGAGGGGAGAAATCCTAGCAACAGCCCTTACGCGCCCCCACAGCCCTGTTAGGAATAGGAGGAGAACCTCATCCTAACATGAGCTGAAATTGACTGTCGAGAACAAGAGGAGAACCTCATCCTGACACAAACGAAGACCCGATCGATCAAGACCGGACGAGAAGGAAAGCCTCCTCAATGGCTCCTCTACACTGCCATGACCCCGTTAAGAGCAGAGAGAAAACCCTCACTCGAACAAAAAAAAAAAGAGAGGAGATAAAAAGGGAAAGCGACAAACTACACCAGTGATAAGTGAAAAACAAACTACATCAAAGACATAAGGGACCTCATCTCAACGAGGAAGGAGACTCTTATAAAAAACCCTCAGTCGCTAGGAGGGAACTCAACACAGGTCGAGAAAAAATCAACTTCCTCAAGGTAACGAGAAGTTCAGACCCCCAAGCTCGAGCATCGAGAGGAAGTGTCAAACTTAAATGGCCATGAAAAGACCTACGGTCATGAATAAAAAGGACAAATCAACAAGGTGATGATCAGAAATCTTCAAACAACGTTGATATCGAACAAGACAAAAGATAAAAGAAGTTTGATAAATGATGACTCAAAGTAAGAATAGATGAGGAATTACAAACAATGCCAACGTCGAACAAGACGAAAAATAAAAGAAGTTCGATAAACGACAACTTAAGACAAGAATGGATAAGGTAATAGAAAATTTTCTTTTCATTTCATTAGTGAAGTATACATTACAAAGTCCTGAAAGCCCAAAAAAGAAAAATGACAAGAAAAGAAAAAGAATATATGGAAGGACGAAAGGTAAAAAGGAGCTTTAAAGAAGCTCAGCTTCTTCCGACTTCGAGCTCTCGATTCCAATCATTATTAGGGACTGCTTTAAGTTTTTGACTTCTTCTTCTAGTTTCATCTTTCTTAGCAGTATTTCTCGGTACATCTGGTGGAATCGCTGGCTTTCACCCTTCGACTCTCGAAGCCTCTTCCTCAGGATCTCGGACTCTGCCTCGGCATCCTTGACCGCCTGCTGCTCGTGGGCCAACAGAATCTTCAGTCGCTGTAGTTCGACCTTCTCCTGCCCAAGGGCCACAGACAGTTCTTCCATGGTCCCCCTCAAGGAGCAGAGCTCGTCGGAGCCTTGTGCAGAGGTAGGATGGACTCTCTCAGACAACTGCCTCTGAAGGTGGACAACTTCGTCGGTCGCCGTCTTGAGCTTCCTTCGGTAGTCCTCTACTTGCCCGCACCAGCCAACACGGTAGGTGTTGTAGATTGCCTCAGCGTCCTATAGCTACTTTTGAAGGTCGAAGAATTTTTTTGACCAGTCTCGATCGCGTTCGGCCTGAGCTGTGAGCCATGATGAGCTCCCTTCCAACTGGCCGATCTTCTCCCGTGCAGCCGCCAGCTCAACTTCAAAAGAGCTGATCTTGGAAGCCTGAGTCCAAGATCGGTCGCTGGCATATTTTCGAAGTTCCTCAAGCTCCGCCATGAAGTCGGCCTTCCTCCGGGTGTATTCCATGAAACCCTTTTTATGGAGGTCCCGAAAGTGAGTAGCCTCCGCAGTGACTTCCGAATGGCTCTTCCTCAGTCGATGAAGTTCGTCATCCAGCTTCTTGGATTTTTTCGTCAAGCGACGAACTTTCCTTCTGAGGTCTCAGATCATCGACTTCAGAGGAATCTCTTATGGTAAGGGAAGAGCTTCGGCAGGGCACTGTCATTGGGAGACAAGAGCGTCACAACTCAAATTAGTGCAAGAAGACAAAAGAGAAGGAAAAGAATGCAAAAGAAGAAAAAGGAGCTCTCTGTATAGAAGAATCTGATTTTATTGATTAAATAATTTTTAAGTACAAGAGAACAAAGAAAAGTCATCACAAAAGAAAAATACAAAACTAGAAGTTTCGGACCTCTGGGACAGAAGTGGAGGAGCTCGACGCCCTTGGAAGGTCGGTCGCGGCAACTGCGGTAGTCGAGGAGGTCCTAGCTGGAGGAGGATCGGTCGCGACTTCGGAAGGTCCGGCTTCATCGTCGGATGCCTCATCCAAGAAGCCGAGGTCCAGTTCGGGAAACTTTCCTGTCATCTTCTCTTGGCAGAGCTCGAAACCCTTGATGAAGGCATCCTGGCCGAACTGGACCTGCAGATCCTCCATCTCGGAGGAGGTCTTGAACTCCTCCACTGCTCAGGCCCTGCCTCCGAGACTAGGGATGGGATCTGCGCCTTCAGCTCAGAGACCTGCGCCTTCAGTTCGGAGACCTCGGCCTCTACCTCAGATCAGATGAGATTTGTCCCTCCTTCTGCAGTGCCTCCTGGAGACTTGTGACCTCGACGATCTTCTCCTCGAGGCGGGCGGCCTCGGCCAGGCGACCTTCCTCCATCCGGGCTACCTCCCTCTTGGCGATCTTCATCACCTCGACGTTGGCGACAAGCTGGTGTCCAATCTGCAAGAGAGGCCAGGGAGTCAATATAAAGGCTAAGGAGTAAACTAAGTAAAGAAACAAGAAGAAGAAAAAAGTGAATTGACCTACCTTGAAAAAAGATCCAAGAGAGTCTCAGACCTGCAGCTCAAGATCAGCAAGGACGATCCTGTGGATGACCTTGGGCAGAATGCACCCTTTGACCAGCCTCTTTATTAAATCCCTATTGTTGAAGGGATTTTCCCCCAGATCTTCCTCAAAGCAGTCGGCCCCCTCGATGGTAGCCTTGCGGCTGTGGCTCTTGCGGGCCAGGGTCTTCTTCCTCCTCCTCCTTTCGACCCCCGGTGCCCCCTCGAGACGAGCTTCTATAGCGGGAACCTCAGCCGGGGGGCTCCATGAAGAGGCTCGGGGGACTTCGGGCTTGACGTCAGAAGGGGTGTCGACGGCAACGGCCACCTGAGCAGGCACGGCCGAGCTCGTCTCTTCTATCCTAGCTCTCTTTGCCAACCCCAAGGTCACGGTGCCTTTTCTCTTGTGGGTTTTAAGATCCTGGGCTAACCTCCGAGCCACGCCTGTGTCCATGTCTGTAATAAAAGAAGATCGACATGGCTCAGAAATAGAATAAGAGAAAAAAAATTTATATATATATATATATATATATATATATATATATAATAATGATAGTACCGACAGGGTCAAGAGGGCTCAGGCCGACGTTGAACAAGAGTTGTTCCTTTAGAAGTTCAGAGAGGAGGGGGGCTGGATAGGCCTTGAGCTTACTGGAGGCTTCGAGGTCGTCCCTTTCCAGGCTAGAAGCCCGACGGACGGAATCCCTCAGAGAGCCCCAGAGGGGTAATCCCAGCTCCAAGGTCGAGCATCGGACGTAGAAGAACCTCTCCTTCCAGTTGTGGATAGAAGAGGGGGTGCCTTTCAACAACCCCTTTCTATCGAACTGGGAGGAGAAGTACCACCAATCTTTTGTCGAGGGGTGACGCTTGAAAGTATAGAAATTCCTAAATAAGAAAAGGATTGGCTAGACTTTAGCTAGGCAACAGAGGGAAAGAAACCCTATCAGAAATCTAAAGGAGTTCAGCGCTACAGAAACTAAAGAAATGTTTAAAAAATGAAAGAGAGCGATGATAAAAGGTGGGAGCAAAAGTTGAAGCCCGGTGTGGAAAGATTCTTGATATAAACAGAAGCAGCCAGGGGGAGGAGCACTAGCCTGGCCAGTTGGCCCGGAGAGCTCCAGCTCGTACTCCAAAGGAACCCCATACTGAATTCTAATCAGTGAGAGTTCTTCTGGAGTCAGAGAACTGGGGATGGTGTCTGGTACAAAGACCAGACGAGGTTCTTCTATAGAGCTAAGGTTTTGGAGAGCTAGGACGGACAAACTCCTAGAACTGCTAGAGGAAGAAGTGCTAGAAGACATTTTGAATCAAACAAAAACCCCAAAAAAATTGGGAGAAATAAGAAATGAAAAGTTCATGGAAAATTAAATAGATGGAGTGTGACAGAAAAAAAATAGAAGAATAACAGCAAAAGAAAAAATAAGGAGGGGAGTTCTGAAACTAACCTAGGCTAGTCCAAAGGATGCAGAGATGCAAAGATGGGGACGACTCAAAGAACACCTAAGGCCGAAAAGGATGCTGAGGAAGGACGGAGCTCTCAGAAAGAAGGAGGGCACCAAAAAGACTCTCAGGTAAAGTGAAATCCCTAGAGGAGGGGAGCGGGTTTAAATAGGCAACAGGGCCCGATGCAGTAATGATTGTGGATCTCCTCTGGCCGACCTACATTCGCCGCGTGTCCCACTCACCATAGCAGGCGGCTAAAAGCAGCTGATAGCTGACAAAGCCATTATTGTACCATACCTAAAGCAACACTCTAGTGAAAATTTTAAAAAAATCTTTTCGGATCACCTTGATTTGAAAAGGCTCCAGCACCAGCGTGCCAAACGTCAAAATATCTGGAAGCAACCGAGTATGAAAATCGAGGGAGGCAACTTCGACTGTGAAAGTTTCTCTGTACTTCCTTCATTCAGAACCCGAACTCGAAAGTAGGGGGACTGGTGTTGGGTGTAAAATAACCCCAGCCGAAGTTTGTAAACGGCCAACTCTTCTAGGGCTTTTCCGGCTTCCGACCTTGTGTGGCATCTTTCTGAACTCCCTCGACCGTCCAAGATTCCATATTACCATCCGGGCTTCTCCGATAATGAGCTCCTCCATTCACGTACCAGACTGCTCCAAATGTTCTTTGGGCTTCAATATCAGTCGATTTTCTGCAGTGATCAACTATTCTCTGAATCTCTTCCAGACTTCTTCCAGCCACGATCGACTCTACTCCGAACTTCCTTCGGACTTCATCAATGGCCGAGCTTCCCCAATAGCAGGACTTCTATAGTAACCAGACTCCATCCAAGTTTCTATGACGGTCGACCATCTTCTGGATTTCACCCGAGCTCCCACGAGAGCCAGACCTCTACCCCGAATTTCTATTGCAGGTGGACTTCATCTGAACTCCTACCAGGGCCGAGCTCCGTCTGGACTTCTACAGTGGGTGGATCACAGATGAGCTTCTACGACGAACAGCCTCCACCAGCAGGATCTCTACTCCGAACCTCTACTACAAGCAGTCTACTCCAAACTTCTACTACGAGCGGTCTATTTCGGATCCCTACTGTAAGCGAATTCCATCCGAGCTTCTACTGTAAACGAATTCCTTCCGAACTCCTGTTACAGGCAGACTTCAGTCGAGCTTCTTCAATAAGCGATCCCCATACGGATTTCAACAACGCCAAACGAACTTCCACAGGACCCTTCAGACTCCTTCAGCGGACGAACCTCCACAACGCTATTCGAAGTCCACTGCCGGTCGACCCTCTGTCGGACTCCTTATGAAATCAGACTTTCCCAATAGAAAGTCCCCGTCCGAGCTGCTATAGCAGATGGTTCCCACCTGCAGCATCAACACTCTAGGCACCCGACAATAGTGGACCCGTCAGCAACCTCGAAAATATCCGAGCTTCTCCTGAATTGATGAGACAGAGAGCCATTCCGCTCCATCAGATATCCCAGCCAAACTTCAGCCGATAGATCCGAACTCTCCGACAAGTCACGACAATGGCCACTACTCTACTCCACTCTCTGTAACGGATTTCGCATGGCTCCACCACTCTCTAGCAAGTCACGACAATGGACACCACTCCACTCTCCATAACAAACTTCACGTGACCCTGAATGGCCCCTGACGCTACTACTCTCCGTAACAAACTCTACGTGGCCCTGAACGGCCCACTACCAGGTGGTTACAAACGTCACTATCAATCAGTTACACTCTCTATCTATAAAAAAGAAACCCCAGATATGTTCTCTCTAAGCTCTAAACTCTATCTCGAAACTCTGCTAAAATTTCTATTCGAGCACTCCATTTCTGTTGAGGTAGAGAACTGACTTGAGCATCGGAGGGTCTTGCCAGGGCTCCCCAACTCCGGTTTAGACTTTCCTTGCAAGTCCCGACGGTGGACATGACCCCACGACTCTAGCTTCTCTGACGTCGGCAGAATTCTGCGCCAACAAAATTGCCCTTCTTTTAGTGCCAATTCTGTTGGTGTAGAATTCCGCCAACGTCGGAGAAGCTGTAGTCGTGGGGTAACATCCACCGTCGGGACCTGCAAGGAAAGTCTAAACCGAAGTTGGGGGTGCTCCGGCAAGATCCTCTGACGCTCTAGTCAGTTCTCTGTCTCAACAGAAATGGAGTGCTCGAATGAGAATTTTAGCAGAGTTTCGAGATAGAGTTTAGAGCTTAGAGAGAATGTATCTGGGGGCCCCTTTTTATAGACGGAGAGCATAACTGATTGACAGTGACGTCTGTAACCATCTGGTAGTGGGCCATTCAGGGCCACGCAGAGTTTGTTACGGAGAGTAGTGGCGACAGGGGCCATTCAGTGCCACGTGGAGTTTGTTACGGAGAGTGGATTGGTATCCGTTATCGCGACTTGTTAGAGAGTGGTGGAGCCATGCGAAATTCGTTACAGAGAGTGGAGTAGAGTAGTGGCCATTGTCGGGACTTGCCGGAGAGTTCGGATCTGTCGGCTGAAGTTCGGTTGGGATATCTGATGGAGCGAAATGGCTCTCTGTCTCATCAATCTAGGAGAAGCTCGGATGTTTCCAAGGTTGCTGACGGGTCCACTGTTGTCGGGTGCCTAGAGCACTGATGCTGCATGCGGGAACCATCTGCTATAGCAGCTCGGACGGGGACTTTCTATTGGAAAAGTCCGATTTCATAAGGAGTTCGGTAGAGGGTCGACCGGTAGTGGACTTCGGATAGCATTGCGGAGGTTTGTCCACTGAAGGAGTCTGAAGGGTCCTGTGGAAGTCTGGTTGGCGTTGTTGATCTGAAACACATATTATATTGATTATAATATCAGATCTGAAACACATCTTATATTGATTATAAAATATCAATTTTATATTTGATATCATATAAAAAATTAATTAGATGCAAATATGAATGCATAAGAAATAAATTTTTGGTAAAATCTATTTTCACATAGTGCTGAATTTCGATAGGATTCAGATCTGAATATCTATCAAAATAGATCTGTTGGGTATAAAATACCCCCCGATCGAAGTTTGTAAAAGACCGACCTTTTCAGAACTTTTCCGACTTCTGACCTTGTGTGGCGTCTCTCTGAACCCCCTCGACCACCCGAGCTTCCGGACTTCTCCGACAATGAGCTTCTCCATCCATCTATCGGGCCACTCCAAAGGCTCTCTAGGCCTCACTATCAACCGACCTCCTACAGTGATCAACTATTCTCCGAACTTCTTTCGGACTTCGTCAATATCCGAGTTTCTTCGACAATGAGATTTCTACAGTAATCAGACTCCATCCAAGTTTCTACGGTGGTCAACCGCCTTCAGGATTCCAATCGAGCTCCTGCGAGAGCCGAACTCCTACTACGAGCGGTCTACTCCGAACTCCTACTACGAGTGGTCTACTCCGAACTCCTACTACGAGTGGTCTACTCCTAACTCCTACAGCAGGCGGTCTACCCCGGATCTCTACTGTAAGCAAATTCCATTCGAGCCTCTACTGTAAATATATTTTTTTCGAACTTCTATTATAGGTAGACTTTAGTCGAGCTTCTTCGTAGCTGGATCCCAGACGAGCTTCTATAATGGGACAGAACCCATCGGTCAGGTCGCTACTCTGAGCTCCCACGACAACCGATCTTCGACCGAGCTTCTATAATAAGCGGTCTCCCTTCAGCCTTCTACAAGAATCAGACTCCGTCTGAACTTTCATAGCAGATGGATATCGGACGAGCTCCTACGACGGACGGACTCCGACAGCTGGATTTCTACAACAACCGATCACCTCCGATGTCTATCGAACCTCCCCAACACCATCCGAAGTCCACCACCGGTCGACCCTCTGCCAGATTCTTCATGAAATCGGACTTCTCCGACAGATAATCTTCAGACGAGCTTCCACATCAGGCGAATCCCAGACGGACTTCTCTAGCAATCGAACTCCTACCAGACTTCACCGACGAAAAGTCTCCATCCGAGCTTCTACGGTAGATGACTCCCACCTGTAGTATCAGCGCCTAAGGTATCCGACAATAGTAGACTCATCAGCAGCTTCAAAAACATCCGAGCTTCTCCTAGATCGACAGGATAGAGAGCCATTTTGCTCCATCAGATGTCCCAGCCGAGCTCCAGCTGACAGATCCGAACTCTCTGGCAAGTCACGACAATGGCCACTACCCTGCTCCACTCTCTGCAACGGATTTCACGTGGCTCTACCACTCTCTGGTAAGTCGCAACAACAGACACCACTCCACTCTTCGTAACAAACTCCATGTAGCCCTGAACGACCCCTGACGCCACTACTCTCCATAACAAACTCCGTGCGGCTCTGAAAAGCCCACTACCAGGTGGTTACAGATGTCGTTGTCAATCAGTTACGCTCTCCGTCTATAAAAAGGGACCCCCAGATACATTCTCCTCTAAGCTCTAAACTCTATCCCAAAACTCTGCTAAAATTTCTACTCGGGCACTCCATTTCTGTTGAGGCAGAGTACTGACTTGAGTGTCGGAGGGTCTTGCCGGAGTACCCCTAACTCCGATTTAGACTTCCTTTACAGGTTCCGACGACGATCGCGGTCATCTCAACTCTAGCAACTCCGACTTCGGCGAAATTCTGCACCAACAGAATTGGCGCTAGAGAAAAGGGCCTGTATCTTTGCAGTACCCTTGTTCTTAAAGGAGTGCTCAACGGGACTGTCTCCTGTCATCTTCCTTGACGTCCTCTTCTCCTTCTCCTACTTGATCTCCACCTGATGCCTCTCCGAAAGGCATCCACCAGATGATCCACAGCCTCTGTGGCTAGATCTCAGGCTCCAGCCTCGCCTCCAATTTTCCAGGCTCCTCCTCCTCCGGCAACGACGGTCGGTGTGGAGCAGTTTGACCTGCTGGTTCAGTAGGTCAGAGGCCTCACCGAAGCAGTGCAGGCCATGCAGCAGCAGCAGCAACAGCTGCAGGCGTCAGTGCAGTTGGAAAGAGCATCGTCGGAGTTCCAAGATCTGGCAGTAGGGTGGGCCACTTGGGCCAGTCATCCTGTCTTCTCCGGAAAGGAAAATCCGAGGGTGGAGAGCCCTCAATCTGATCATGATTCTACTCCCGGAGGATCCCTACCTCCACTCTACCAGAAGACCCTCGAGACTCGCAGTCGAGAGGACCTCCTGGACCGAAGGCTCCAGGAGATGAACTGACGGATTGAAGAGCTCTGCCACTCTCCCCCTACTTATGGTGAGGACATCTATACTGACCCTCCTTTCTCTCAAATGATCATGCAGGAACTGATCCCGCTAAACTTCAAGCTCTCCCAATTCGAAAGCTACGATGGGACCTCAGATCCGGTGGACCACCTGGAGGCCTTCCGGACAATGATGCTGCTCCATGGCATGCCAGACACCATCTTGTGCCGAGCTTTCCCATCTACCTTGAAGGAAGCAGTAAGGAACTGGTACTCGATGCTGAAGCCGAGTACTATCTTCTCCTTTGATCAGATGAGCCACCAGTTTGTGGGTTATTTTGTTAGCAGCTGGCATCCCCGGAGAGGTTCGGAGTTCCTTATCAACATCAAGCAGAAGGAGGGAAAATCCATCCGAGCCTACGTCAACCGCTTTAACGTTGCCACACTGGAGGTCCGAAACTTGGACCAATCGATCGCGATGGCCACCCTGAAGGGAGGTCTTCAAAAGAATGATCTTCTATTTTTTCTGGAAAAGAAATATCTCAGGGACTTTGCTGATTTGCTGGCTCGGGCCGAAGGATATGCCCGAACAGAAGAAGCCTTCAAGATGAAGGATGAGGAGGCCACGAAGCAGCGGCAGGCGAGGGACTCCAGCAAGCCCGCAGTTGAAAAAGGGTCGAGTGAAGCTCGACCGCGTTCTCGAACTCCCTTTGGATACAAGCGTGTCCAGACTCCTCCCCGGACTTGTAGGCAGAGGAGCCCGGACCATAGAATTCGATGAAGCTCTCCTCCAGGAAGATTCCACAACTACGCCCCTCTCAACACATCAAAAACTCAAGTGCTGATGGAGGTCAGGGAGCAGCTGCCAAGGTCGGAAAGGATACGCACACACTCTAAAAAGTACAATCCTAACAAGTTTTGCCTCTATCATCATGACCACAGCCACGACACGGAGGAGTATATCCAGCTCCGAGATGAGATCGAGGAGCTCATCAGACGAGGTCGGCTCGACAGATTCATTCGATACCAACCTGAAGGTAGGGAAGATCGACCTAGGGCCCTGCCGCAGTTGGAGCCATCAAAGAGGGAGGAGTAGCCTAAGGATCGGCCTCCGATTGGGATTATCAACTCCATCTCAGGAGGACCCCGACGGGGAGCAGACCTTCTGCGGCTATAGGATCCGAAAAATCTGTGGATGTATTACCAATAGCTTTGCCTTGAATAAAAGTTTTATATTTGCATATCTATCCTTTTGGCATAAACTTATGACAACAGGAAGTAACTCCCTCATTCAATCGAAATTAAACGTGTTAGGAACAGGAAGAGAACCTCGTCCTAACATGAGCAAAGTCGAAGGTCCGGTTACTTAGAGACCAGATGGGGGGAGAGGCCCTCGCAACGGCCCTTATGTGCCCCCACAACCTTGTTAGGAACAGGAGGAGAATCTCATCCTAATATGAGCAAAGTCGAAGGCCCAGTTACTTAGAGACCGGATGGGGGGAGAGGCCCTTGCAACGGCCCTTATGTGCCCCCACAGCCTTGTTAGGAACAGGAACAGAACCTCGTCCTAACATGAGCAAAGTCCAAGGCCCGATTACTTAGAGATCAGATGGGGGGAGAGGCCCTTGCAACGGCCCTTATGTGCCCCCACAGCCTTATTAAGAACAGGAGGAGAACCTCGTCCTAACATGAGCAAAGTCAAAGGCCCGGTTACTTAGAGACCGGATGGGGGGAGAGGCCCTCACAACGGCCCTTACGTGCCCCCACAGTCCTGTTAGGAACAGAAGGAGAACCTCGTCCTAACATGAGCTGAAGTTGACTGTCGGGAACAAGAGGAGAACCTCATCCTAACATGAGCAAAGTCGAAAGCCCAGTTTCTCAGAGACCGGATGGGAGGAGAGGCCCTCGCAATGGCCCTTACGTGCCCCCACAGCCCTGTTAGGAATGGAAGGAGAACCTCATCCTAACATGAGCTGAAGTTGACTGTCGGGAACAAGAGGAGAACCTCGTCCTGACACGAACAAAGATCCAGTCGATCAAGATCGGATGAGGAGGAGGGCCTCCTCAACGGCCCCTCTATGCTATCACAACCCCATTAAGAGCAAAGGGAAAACCCTCACTCGAATACAAAAAAAAAGAGAGAGAGAAGGGGAAATGAAAAGGAAAAGCGACGAACAACACCAACGACAAGTGAAAAATAAAATACATCAAAGACACAAGGGACCTCATCTCAATGAGAGAGGATATTTCTATCAAAAAACCCTCAGTCACTAAAAGAAAACTCGACACAGGTTGAGGAGAAATCGACTTCCTCAAAGTAACGAGAAGTTCGGGTCCCCAAGCTCGAGCAGCGGGAGGAAGCGTCAAACTCAAATGGCCTTGAAAAGACCTACGGTCACAAACGAAAAAGGCAAATCAATGCGGTGACGATCGAAAACTTTCAAACAACGATGGCGTCGAACAAGATAAAAGATAAAAGGAGTTCGGTAAATGACAACTCAATACCAAAATGGACAAGGTAATAGAAATTTTCCTTTTTATTTCATTAGTGAAGTATATATTACAAAGTCTTGAAGGCCAAAAAGAGAGACGACAAGAAAAGAAAAAGAATACATGGAAGGATGAAAGGCAACAAAAAAAAAAAAGAAGAGAAAGGAGCTCTAAGGAAGCCTAGCTTCTTCTGACTTCGAGCTTTCGGTTTCGGTCCTTATTAGGGATTGCCTCAAGTTTTCAACTTCTTCCTCTAATTCCATCTTTCTCAGCAGCATATCCTGGTACATTTGGTGGAACCACCGGCTCTCGCTCTCTGACTCTCGAAGCCTCTTCCTCAGGACCTCGGACTCCATCTCGGCATCTTTGACCGCCTGCTGCTCGTGGACCAACTGAATCTTCAGCCGCTACAGTTCGGCCTCCTCCCACCCAAGGGCCACAAACAGTTCTGCCATGGTTCCCCTCAAGGAGCGGAGCTCGTCAGAGCCTTGTGCAGAGGCAAGCTGGACTCTCTCAGACAACTGCCTCCGAAGGCAGGCAACTTCGTCAGTCACCATCTGGAGCTTCCTTCGGTAGTCCTCTACTTGTCCGCTCTAGCCGACTCGGTAGGTGTTGTAGTTCACCTCAGCATCCTACAGCTGCTTTTAAAGGTCGGAGAACTTCTTCGACCAACCTCGATCACGATCGGCTTGGGTTGTGAGCCAGGACGAGCTCCCTTCCAACTGGCCAATCTTTTCCCGTGCAGCTGCCAGCTTGACTTCAAGGGAGCTGATCTTGGAAGCCTGAGTCCAAGATCGATCGCTGGCACATTTCTGGAGTTCCTCAAGCTCCGTCACGAAGTCGGCCTTCCTCCGGGTGTATTCCATGAGACCCTTTCTGTGGAGGTCCTGAAAGCGAATAGCCTCTACAGTGACTCTCGAATGGCTCTTCCTCAATCGATGAAGTTCATTTTCCAGCTTCTTGAATTTCTTCGTCAACTGACAAACTTCCCTTCTGAGGTCTCAAATTATCGACTTCAGAGGAACCCCGTGTGGCAGGGGAAGAGCTTCGGCAAGATACTGTCGTAGGGAGACAAAAGTGCCACGACTCAAATTAGTACAAGAAGACAAAAGAGAAGGAAAAGAAAACAAAAAAAAAAAGAAGGGGAGCCCTCTGTGAAGAAGAATCTAATTTCATTGATTAAATAATTTTCAAATACAAGAGAACGAAGAAAAATCACCACAAAGGAAAAATACAAAGCTAGAGGTTTCGGACCTTTGGGGTAGAAGCAGAGGGGCTCGACGTTCCCGAAAGGTCGGCAGTGGTGGCCGCGGTGGTCGACGGGGTCCCAGCTGGAGGAGGACCGGCAGTGGCTTCGGATGGTCTGGCTTCATCGTCGGACGCCTCATCCAGAAAGTCGAGATCCAGTTTGAGAAACCGTCCAGCCACCTTCTCTTGATAGAGTTCAAAACCTTTGATGAAGGCATCCTGGCCGAACTGGACCTTTAGATCCTCCATCTCGAAGGAGGCCTTGAACTCCTCCACTGCTCGGGCCCCTACCTCCGAGACCAGGGACGGGATCCGCACTTTCAGCTCAAAAATCTGCACCTTCAACTTGAAAGCCTGCAACTTCAGTTCGAAGACCTCGACCTCAGCCTTCTTTCTCTCCTCCTCCAAGGCGGTCCTCTGGTCGGACGAGATTTGTCCCTCCTTTTCCAGCGCCTCCTGGAGACTTAGGACCTCAGCGATCTTCTCCTCAAGGCAGGTGACCTTCTTCCACCTGAGCTGTCTCTCTCTTGACGATCTTCACCGCCTCGATGTTAGCGACAAGCTAGTGCCCAATCTGCAAGAAAGGCCGGGGAGTCAATATGAAGGCTGAAGAATAAATTAAATAAAGAAGCAAGAAGGAGAAAAAAGTGAGTTAACCTACTTCGAGAAAAGATCCCAGAAAGTCCCAGACCCGCAGCTCGGGATCAGCAAGGACGATCCTCTCGACGACCTCGGGCAGAATGCACCCTTCGATCAGCCTCTTTATTAAATCCCTGTTGTTGAAGGGATTTTCCCCCAGGTCTTCCTCAGAGCCGCCGGCCCCCTCGACGGCAACCTTGCGACTGCGGCTCTTCCGGGCTAGGGTCTTCTTTTTCTTCCTCCCTTCGACCTCGGCTGCCCCCTCGGGATGAGACTCTGAAGTGGGATCCTTGATCGGGGGGCTCCTTGAAAGGGCTCGGGGGACTTCGGGTTCGGCATTGGAAGGGACTTCAACGGCAATGGCCACCGGAGCAAGCGCGGCCGAGCTTGTCCCTTCTGTCCTGGCTTTCTTCACCGACCCTGAAGTCGAGGCATCTTTTCTCTTGTGGGTCTTGAGACCCTGGGCTAACCTCCGAGCCATGCCTGCGTCCATGTCTGCAATAAAAGAAGATCAATACGGCTCAGAGATGGAGTAAGAGAAAGGGGAAGCAGCAAAAAAAAAAATGATACCGACAGGATTAAGAAGACTTAGGCCGATGTTGAACAAAAGTTGATCCTTCAGAAGTTCGGAGAGGAGGGGGGCTTGATAGGCCTCGAGCTTTTTGGAGGCTTCGAGGTCATCCCTTTCCAGGCTAGAAGCCCGGCGGACGGAATCTCTCAGAGAGCCCCAAGGGGGTAATCCTAGCTCCAAGGCCGGACATCGGACATAGAAGAACCTCTCCTTCCAGTTGTGGATAGAGAGGGGGTTCCTTTCAGCAACCCCTTTCTATCGAACTGAGGAGAGAAGTACCATCAGTCCTTTGTCGAGGGATGACACTTGAAGGTGTAGAAATTCCTAAACAAAGAAAGAGTCGGTCGAACTTCAGCTAAACTACAAAGAGAAAGAAATCCTATCAAAAACCTAAAGGAGTTCGACGCTACTGAGACTAGAGAAAAATATTCAGAAAATGAAAAAGGGTGACGACAAAAGGCAGAACTGGAAGCCGAAGTCTGGAATGGAAGGCCTCCTGGTACAGACAGAAGCAGTCGGAAGGAGGGGCGCTAGCCCGATCAGTTGGCCCGGGAAGCTCCAGCTCGTACTCCGGAGGAACCCCATACTGAATCCTCATCAGTGAGAGCTCATCCGGAGTCAAAGAGATGGGAATGGTGTTCGGTGCAAAGACCAGATGAGGTTCGATCCCGACTACGGGTCCGTCTACGGTACAAGGACTCTGGGAAACTGGGGCTGACGAACTCCTAGAATCGCTAGAAGAGGGGATATCGGAAGACATTTTGGATCAAATAGAAGCCACAAAAATCCCAAAAATAAAATCGAGAAAAACAGTGAACAAGCTCTCGAGGGAGCTAAATGAACAGAATACGAAGAAGAAAGAACAGAAAAATGGCAAGAAGTTTTGGAACTAACCTAGGTTGGCCCGAGGAGTGCAAGAAGACGGCAAGGACGATGGAAGTCAACCCGGAGGATGCCTAGGGCCGAGAAGGATGCTAAAGGAGGCTGGAGCTCTCAGGGAAGAGGAGAAAACCGAGGGACTCTCTCAGGCAAAGTGAAATCCCTGAAGGAGGAGGACGTGTTTAAATAGGCAACAGGGCCCGGAGCAGTTATGATCGCGGATCTCCTCTGCCAACCTACACTTGCCGCGTGTTCCACTCACTATGACAGGCTGTTGAAAATGGCTGACAGCTGACAAAATCATTATTGCACCATACCTAGAGCCACGCCCCAGCAGGAATTCTGAAAAAACCTTTTTGGATCGTTTTGATTTGAAAAGACTCCGGGACCAGCGCACCAAACGCCAAAATATCTGGCAACCACCGAGTGCTGAAATCAAGGGGGGCAACTTCGATCGTGAGAATTTTTTTGTACTTCATTCAAAACCCAAACTTGAAAGTAGAGAGACTGGTGTTGGATATAAAATATCCCCCGACCGAAGTTTGTAAAAGACCGACCCTTCCAGGGCTTTTCCGACTTCCAACTTTGTGTGGCGTCTCACTGAACCCCCTCGACCGCCCGAGCTTTCGGACTTCTCCAACAATGAGCTTCTCCATCCATCTAAAGGGCTGCTCCAAAGGCTCTCTAGGCCTCACTATCAGCCGACCTCCTACAGTGATCAACTATTCTCCGAACTTCCTCCGGACTTCGTCAATATCCGAGCTTCTTCGACAATGAGATTTCTACAGTAATCAGACTCCATCTAAGTTTCTATGGTGGTCGACTGCCTTCAGGATTCCAACCGAGCTCCTGCGAGAGCCGAACTCCTACTATGAGCGGTCTACTTCGAACTCCTACTACGAGCGGTTTACTCCGAATTTCTACAGCGGGTGGTCTACCCCAGATCTCTACTATAAGCAAATTCCATTCGAGCCTCTACTGTAAACACATTTCTTCCGAACTTCTATTACAGGTAGACTTCAGTCGAGCTTCTTCGTAGCCGGATCCCAGATGAGCTTCTACAATGGGACAGGACCCACCAGCCAGGTCGCTACTCTGAGCTCCTACGACAACCGATCTTCGATCGAGCTTCTACAATAAGCGATCTCCCTTCAGCCTTCTACAAGAACCAGACTCCGTCTGAACTTCCATAGTGAATGGATATCGGATGAGCTCCTACGACTGATGGACTCCGACAGCTGGATTTCTATAACGATCGATCACCTCCGATGTCTGTCGAACCTCCCAATGCCATCCAAAGTCTACCGCCGACCGACCCTCCACCAGATTCTTCATGAAATCGGACTTCTCTGACGGATAATCTTCAAACGAGCTTCCACATCAGGTGAATCCCAGACAGACTTCTCTAGCAATCAGACTCCTACCGGACTTCACCGACGGAAAGTCTCCATCCGGGCTTCTACGGCAGATGACTCCCACCTATAGTATCAGCGCCTAAGGTATCCGACAATAGTAGACTCGTCAGCAGCTTTGGAAACATCCGAGCTTCTCCTAGATCGACGGGATAGAGAGCCATTCTGCTCCATCAGATGTCCCAACCGAGCTCCAATCGACAGATCCGAACTCTCTGGCAAGTCACGACAATGGCCACTACCCTGCTCCACTCTCTGCAACGGATTCTGCATGGCTCTACCACTCTCTAGCAAGTCACAACAACGGACATCACTCCACTCTCCGTAACAAACTCCACGTGGCCCTGAACAACCCCTGATGCCACTACTCTCCGTAACAAACTCCGTGCAGCTCTGAACAGCCCACTACCAGGTGGTTACAGACGTCGCTGTCAATCAGTTACGCTCTCCATCTATAAAAAGGGACCCCCAGATACGTTCTCCTCTAAGCTCTAAACTCTATCCCAAAACTCTGCTAAAATTTCTACTTGGGTACTCCATTTCTATTAAGGCAGAGTACTGATTTGAGCATCGAAGGATCTTGCCAGAGCACCCCCAACTTTCGTTTAGACTTTCCTTATAGGTTTCGATGGCGACCGCGGTCATCTCAACTCCAGCAACTCCGACTTCGGTGGAATTCTGCACCAACAAGATCCAATTCAAATCTAAAATAAATCTCACTTCATAAAAAAATAATAATATTAAAATTTTAGTAAAATAAATTTTAATTCACATTGTAATTCCATCAAAAATTCAGCAACAGCAGAATTATGTTATAACAGACTTATAATGACCTCAATCAACCAATGATTAAGCACCTCTAATCTGATCAAAATTAGATAAAAAAATTTATATAAATAGATTTAAATTAGATTTAATGTCTTACAAAATATTTTAATTAAATCTTATATATTTTTTCTCAAAAATTTCATCATGCATGCATATATTTCAGGCCTACTCTGATACCAATTGAAAGGAAGGGAACAGTTTTCCTCCAGAATGCCCAGGTTGTATCTAAAAATTATTTCTCATATTCTACTTATTTAAGGATCAAATCTTTACCTGAATCATAGTGAAATTTGAGATCAAATCTCAAATTATCTGATGTAAATCTTCACGGAGGCCTGGATGTGCAGACCCTCTACTTCGCATGCACGCCAAATGCTGCAGGAAAGCGGGATGAACTCTAATCCAATTACCTTCACAACACAATCAATCGAGGGATGAGATATACTAGTGTGACTCCTCAAACTAGTAGGTGAGACACCCAAAGAGACCCCACATCCAAAGAAAGAGGGGCCGCAATAAGGGGAGAGGACAAAGGGAAGAAGGGACCTCTCTCTTCTCACGCCTCTCTCTCTCTTTCTCTCTTCTCTCAATCTAATTTGTTTGCTATTTACTATGCATCCATAGGTAGAGACCCTCTCTATTTATAGATGATTCTCATGACCCAATGAGAGTAAGACTCCTAACTCAAATTTGAATTGAATTGGTCCAATACTCATAAAAGAAGGATTCCTACATGAGATAGAATTGCCATCACTTATGACATCCACTTTGCACCCACTCCCACACCCACTTGGGATGCCCCAAATAAGCATCAAATCAAATTTTGGTCATCCTTCATGAGGAGGTATTCTCAATGCAAATGAGACTCATATCTTATCCAAAATAGGTCCAATTTGAATTCGATTCGAAGCTGGTTCGAAATAATTTTAAAAGACTGTCAATCCTAAACTCTTTAAGACTTTTGTATCAAGTCTAACTTAGATTTTAGACTCATTTAAGTCTAATTAATTTAGATCTAATCTAAAATTAATTAACACTTAAATCTAATCTTTCATATGCTCCATGGATTATAGATCAGAAACTGTTCATCTCCGGAATCGAACATGAACCTCATGTGTAGTGCTAGCTAGACATAGTCAACTCTTCAATCCTGTTTGACCCATAATTTAATTCTCAATCAAGTTAGCTTATATGTTCAATCAAGTCAAGTACTTTCAAATTAGATATATAAATATAGATCAATTTCTTTTTACTTTGTCTGACTTATGTGCGTGACTTCATAGGTTCAAATACTAAGTCAGTAGCACAGAAACTAATTTCTGCACTAATCGAGATACCACTAGTAATAATTTTTGATGTTGAGATAGGTTGAATTGTCATAAAAAAAATATTTTAGAATGCATACACATGGTTACCACATAATTCATCCTTTCGACTCTGAATACTCTAGGATGGTCTCAGGTTAACTGTCAATCGAGATTGCTTCATCCGTACTATATTTCAACCTTTCAAATCCATCTCATGGATTACCCTGACTAAGATTTTACTAAATTGAAATACAGCAATACATCAACTCTAATAATCAGGAGGGATCAATCCCATCTTTATCCACATACAAACTTCGTAAGTACTTGACTGTATCCAGTAGCCTTTCATCATTGCATTAGAAATTCAGATAGTCCAGCATCAAAGCACAGTGAGTTGCTTGCAAGTCACTATGATGATCTCAGGTTTGAAAGATACTTATATCTATATATTTTACGAGTAGCTCTTGACAGCAGAACGCTCAGCAGGTGAGTCACCTGTTCAGTGATGATATACCCCTACATCTCACCTGTATGCCATACCAATGTCACCACACTCCTTGGTTAAGAGGACAACCAACCCATATGGCATACAACGACCTTCACTCGATAAACGTCATCATCCCGTATTGACGTATCATTTGGTCGCAAACATGTTTAAGAACTATACAATAAATTCTCTCTTTATCGTATACTAGCATAGTTTTAGGGACTTCATCACAGTACAAGAGTTCAAGAAAGATGTTACTTTGTGATAAAAAATATCAGAATAATTTTTATTTATTAAATAATAATTCATATACAAAGATAAATTCAATCATCAAATAATTAATTTTAGGATACAATTCCTAATAGAGATCACATAGGATGTTCGCTCCCCCTATTAGGAGTGACTGATCCCTTATTGATCACTCACAACCTCCATGCACACTTCATCATATCCAGAACACCCCACACAAGGATAAAGAACCAAGCTAGGTAGTAAACCAAAATATGGATCCATAATGTATGCTATATGGATCCATAATGTATGCACACTTCTCCTAAGACATCTGAAGAGAGAAATAGAATGAGTTCTATTCCTTATACTTCAGCTGTTGGATCAATAATGTATGCTATATTATGTACCAGACCTGATGTTACTTATGCCTTGGACATTGTAAGCAGATTTCAGGCTGATCCTAGAGAAGATCATTGGAAAGCTGTGAAAAACATACTCAAGTACTTGAGAAAGACTAGAGATATTTTTCTGATATATGGTGGATCTAATTTAAAACTGAAAGGTTATACCGATTCTAGTTTTCAATCTAATCTGGATGATAGCAAATCGATATCTGGATATGTGTTCACCTTGTATGGTAGTGCAATTAGTTGAAAAAGTTTCAAATAACAAACTGTTGCTGACTCGATCACTGTGGCTGAATATATTGCTGCAAGTGAGGCTGCTAAGGAGGCCATCTGGATGAAAAAATTCATCATAGTGTCGGATGTGGTTTCGAAGATTGAACAACCAGTGCCTCTATATTGTGATAATACTGGGGTAGTTGCTCAAGCCAAAGAATCAAGGTCTCATCATAAATTTAAGTACATCCTAAGACGGTTCTATCTCATTCGAAAGATAGTCGAAAGATGTGATGTGATCGTAGAGCGAGTTGACACCAAGAAAAATATAACAGATCTATTCATTAAGACCTTGTCAATGTAGCAATTTGACTGCCATCTTGATAGCATGGGTATCAAGTATAGGGGAGACTGGCTTTGAGTGCAAGTGAGAAACTGAAAGAATAATATCCTACAAGCCAATCACATATGGGATGCGATAGGGTGTTAATTACTATTTATCTTTCAAACTAATATAAATGATATTTATTATTAATAAAATAGATATTTTTGATTCATTATATGCTGCATCTTGTTGTTCTTAGATTATAATGAACCCCATAGGTCCGAGCAATGATTTTAGGATCGTGATGAGATCACATCAGTGAGACCTAAATCTTTGATAGTCCTATGCTAAAATATTCTTAGTCATTAGTACATTGAGTCAGAGATCAATGATATCGATAAGACTGGCATGTCCTATATATGCTCAAAAATAAGGATGATTGATCTCACAACCACTTGTGTGGTGACACTAATATAAGGATATGGGTGCTTATTAGAGAATGAGTTTACTGAATTGACTTACGAGAGAATATCAGATGGAGTCTTATTTACATATCAACTGATGTTTCTCTAGTGGGAGTTGTGTAAGTGATCATTTTACCTGAGATCACCATGGTACCTTGTGTACTTGGATCCATATTTTGGTTCACTACCTAACATGATTCTTTGATCCTTATGTGGGATGTTCTGGATATGGTGAAGTATGCATGAAGGTTGTGAATATTCAATAAGGAATCAGTCACTCCTAATAAGGAGAGCGAACATCCTATGTGATCTCATAGGACGATGATTTCAGAAGTCTTTGGCCAAAGCAGAATGATAATTAGAAAAAGATTTCTAATGTATCATCAACTGAATCATCACCTTGAGATCAAGATACATAATGATAAGTGATTGGATTTAATATATTTTTATGCCCACAGCTCATCTGGGATGTTGTTTGACTGAAAGATTGAATTACACAGAAACTTACCACTGAAAGATATTTTGGTATTTTTTTATCAAAATTTTAAATCTTTTGGATAGTCATGACACATTGCTAGATGTCAATCTTGATTTATAGATTTATCAAAATTAAAAGAGTTTAATTCTGAAGTTAATTTTGAAGAATCCAAGTTGATTGGGACTCTTCGGATGACCTAATCTCATCGGATTAGGGTTATATCGAAAGTTTTAGTCCACTGCTGGCTAGATTTAAAATTCAATGGATCACACACTTTGAGATTTAGCTTTTATCTAATTTAATTAGAGTTTAATATAAATTCTATGGGTTAATTTGATATGCTAGCATATTGTATTAACCCAAGTTCTCAAATTAGTTTAGATCAAAGTATTTGAGCTAACCTAGACCAGTTGCCTTTGACCTAATGGGATTGGGTCAATTTGGATTGGATCCTTATCCAACTTGGACTAATTTCAAGTGGAGAAGGAGTCCTCTGTGCCCACTAGAACCCACACAAAAATAAATGCCACCCCCTTTATTTTTGGTACGTGAAAGGAAGAGTCCTTCTTAAAGAAGGCTCTTAATTTTTACGCATTGCCATAATTTTCTAACCATATCTCCTATGTTTGGATGCCAAAATTAATTAAATTTTTTATGACACATAGAGAAGGAAGAGTCCTTTTACTAAAAGTATCTAGAATACTAAAAATTCACTCAGTGAATTAATTTGGTGCATGCGAAGTTGGAGCACCAAAGGTTGGCGCCCCTTCATCTCATGTGATGTCCCTTAGTCCCCTATTTATAGGGGATGCATCAAATGGTTTTTGGTTGAGATTTTTGGATAAAATTAGAGAGGAGGGATGTGATAAATATGAGAAAAATTTTGAAAAATTTTTTAGGAAAAACAAAGGAAAATTTGAGTTGCAAAATTTACAAGAAGTGTGGTGAGATTTTTAGCAAGTGTTACTAGAGTGCCTTAGGGTTTGGTTTTACTATATGTTGGAGCCAGAAATAAAATTCTAGATTGTATGACATCTGAAGAGTGTCTTCCTAGTATCATTTTGGTGATAATATTGAAAGTAACTGGACTTTTATGTGATCGTGACGCAAGTTTGAAGCCGATAGTGTTCTTCAAGGGACAAGACTACGGCAGTGCACCGGTTGGGAAGGATCTTGGCCAACTTCTGTGTGGATCACCATTGGAGGATGTCTACCTTGGGATCTTATGGAGAACACCAATGTGTCACTTTTTTATTTTGATGAAAGTATAAAATTCTATCCCTATGCATGCTTATTTTTGCTTTGATCAATATCGGCAAGGTGATTCTAGGGTTTGGTTTCTGGCTCGATAATTTTATTTGATAAAACTATTGACTTGTTTGATTTTAAAATTTTAAAAATTATTTTTTACTGCATGGTCGGGAACCCAATATATGCTATGACTCATGGGTAAGTAACCTCTTTTACTTTCTTCCATGTTGAATCTCTTCAACACAAGATCTATGTACCTAGACTGAGACAAGCCAAGCATCCTTTTCGATCATCCCTATAAATCTTTATACTAAGTATATAGGATGCTTCACCCAAATCTTTCATAGAAAACTTTTGAGATAGCCAAGTTTTGATCAATTGCAATATAAGGATGTCATTTTCAATGAGTAGTATGTCATCTACATACAAGACCAAAAAGACAATAGCACTTCCACTAATCTTCTTATACACACATGATGCATCCATATTTTTGATAAAGTCAAATGATTTAACTGTCTCATCAAAATGAATGTTCTAACTTTTCGATGCCTGTTTTAATCTATAAATGAATTTCTTTAACTTGTATAGTTGATTGCCCTCCCACTGGAGACAAACCCCTTTGGCTAAGTCATATAGGTTTCTTTCTCAAGGTTTCCATTGAGAAAAGTAGTCTTGACATCTATCTGCTAGATCTCATAGTTATAATATGCACCTATAGCAAGCATAATCCAAATAGACTTGAGCATGGCTACAGGTGAAAAAGTTTCTTAATAGTCAACACCTTGCCTTTGTCTGAAATCTTTTGCCACTAGCCTAGCCTTATAGATCTCTACCTGGCCATCTACTCCAATCTTCTTCTTGAAGACCCATTTACAACCTATTGGGGTCACACTCTTAGGCGCATCAACCAAAATTCAAACTTGGTTGACATACATAGAGTTTATTTTGAATTTCATGGCCTCAAGCCATCTGTCAGAGTCACTACTCATAACTGCTTTCGAATAGATCATGGGATCATCATTCTCAATGATGTATGATGAGTTGTCATTCTCAATGACAAATCCATACCTGAGTGGTACATTATGCACTCTACTTGACCTTCGAAGAGGAGGTGTATGTTTTGGTTGTACCTCAACAATGGGCATATCAGGTTAAGGATCAACTTGTAGACTCTCTACATGTTGCTTTTGGATAGAGCATAGGTCTTGAACTTTCTCAAGTTCAACTGTCCTCCCACTAGGCCCTTCTTGGATGAACTCTTTCTCTAAAAAAGTGGCATACCTACTAATAAATATCTTTTATTGAGTAGAATGATAGAAGTATTATCCTATACTCTCCTTAGGATAACCTACAAACCTGCATTTATCCAACCTAGCACTTAGCTTAGGTCCTTCAATATTCCTGACATAAGCAGAACAATCCCAAATCTTAAGATACTTAAGATAGGCTTCCTACCTCTCCATATCTCATATGGAGTACTACGGACAGATTTACTAAGTATCCTGTTTAAAACATATGCGGCAGTCTCTAGGGCATGACCCTAGAAAGAGATCGGCAGATCTGTAAAGCACATTATTGACTGCATCATATCTAATAAGGTGCGATTCCTCCTTTTTGCTTTAATTATAGAGTA
Source organism: Elaeis guineensis (assembly GCF_000442705.2). Lineage (NCBI taxonomy): Eukaryota > Viridiplantae > Streptophyta > Magnoliopsida > Arecales > Arecaceae > Elaeis > Elaeis guineensis. Next base: position 52,399,482 of record NC_025997.2, read on the forward strand.
TAGGGAGGAGTTCATTAAGAGAAAATTTTATTTTTTTTTAAATGATTAAGAAATTCACTAGTTAAGTATTCACCTCCTCGATTAGATCGAAGAGCCTTGATATTCTTACCAGTTTGTTTTTCAACCATTCTTTGGTACTCCTTAAACTTATCAAAGGCTTCGGATTTATATTTCATTAAATACACATATCCAAGTCTAGATAAATCATCAGTAAATGTGATGAAGTAGGAGTATCTATCTCTTATCTGAGTCGATATTGGACCATAAAGATCAATATGTACTAGGCCCAAAATGTCACTCACCCTATCTCTATGTCCAGTAAATAGAGTCTTCATCATCTTACCCATGAGATAAATTTCATAAATTCTATATGATTCAAAATCATAAGGATCAAAAAATTTTTCTTTATATAACTTGTTAATCCTTGACTCATTGATATGATCAAGTCAGTAGTGCCAGAGGTATGTGATATTCACATCTTCTTTCTTTTCTTCATTTTAATAAAAAAATATTATCATTAAGTAATAAGAATAAAAGACCATTATCAATAAAAGTATTTCTATAACATTCATTAGAAAAATAAATAGAGCAACTATTACCATTTTCTCTCATTTCAAAATCTTGTTCCAATAACATAGCTACAGAAATAATATTTTTAATAATATTAGGGACATAATAACAGTCCTTCAATTCTAAAACTTTGCTCGAAGACAACTTCAATAGCTTGGTTCTTATGACTTCGATCTAGATGGACTCTCCACTAGCACTAAACAGCATGAAGTCCCCTTCATTCATACTCCTTATATCTTGCAGATCCTACAACAATTTGTAAAGATGTAAACCACAGGCGGTATCCAATACCCAAGAATCTGAAGTTGAAGTACTTAATGATAAGTTTATTTATATCATATACGAACCTTTAGCAATATTTACTTCCTTGTGCTTCAAACTTGTAAGGTAGTCCTTGCAGTTCCTCTTCCAGTACCCTTCTTTGCCACACTGATAATAGGTACCCTTGGTGGAGACTTTCTTCGCCTTCTTCTTGGAGATGCTAGCCTTAGAGTTCAATTTTTTCTTAGAACCATTTTTGCCTTTCTTCTTGGAGATCTTATCCACAAGAAGAATTGAAACCTTTTCGCCTTTGAAATGGCTCTCTGTTGTCTTCAACGTATTGAGCAGCTTAAGCAGGCTGGAGTTTAATTTGTTCATATGATAGTTTATGACAAACTGTGAAAAAGAATCAGGGAGTGATTGCAGGATCAGATCCTGACTAAGCTCATCATCTATTACAAAACCCAACTATCCCAAACAAGTGATCAGATCAGTCATCTTCAGGATATGAGTCTACATGAATGTGCTTTCACTCATTCTAGCATGGAACAACTGGTTAGATATCTTATATCTAGAAGTTCGATTTTATTCTCCATGTAACTCCTTTAGATTAAGAAGTATGGAAGGAACATCTATACCTTCATGTTGCCTCTGAAGCTCATTGCTCATAGAGGCAAGCATGACACATTTGATAGTCACACTGTCATCTTGCCACATCTTGTATGTGACTCTTTCCTCTTCAGTTACATCTTCACCAATCATATTAGATATAGGGGTATTTAGAATATAGGAGACTTTCTTCTATGTGAGAATAAGTCTCAGGTTCCTTAACCAGTCTACATAATTGGGTCCGATCAACTTATTAGCATCACGTATGCCACGCAGTGAAAGTGAGGGTACCATTATGCAGATTAATCTACAATAATAAGGAACCAATATAAACGGATAACTCATGATGATATGCACAACTAGATTAGGTCTTTTATCTAATTGTTACTTCTACTATTTTATCGAATATCATAGTCCTCTCCTATGATAAACAAGAAAAACTATTGGTTTTCTTAGTGGGATTGGGATCCTAATTCCTCATAAAAGATCTTGTGGTTGCACAACAAACTTTCATGAGTTCAAAGATAGCACACTCCTTTCTAATTGCATCTCATGCAACTCTCAACATCTTTCTACCTCTACAACATTCATAGTCTTGTGGTTGCACAACAAACTATAATATTTTAGTTAAGTTAGACCCTTTATTTCCATACAATCATATCTGAATGATGCTGCCCTTGTGGTTGCACAATAAAGTAACATATCTAAAATATTATAAGCATCAAATATACACTAAGATAATTCCACATCAATCATATAATAAGCCTTGTGGTTGCACAACAAACTCACTATAGTTCTTGACATGATATTGGCTTAGCATGAAGGAAGACACATGTAGTTCTATATAACTAAGCAATCCAAAGTCGGAACTCAATAGACCGATTAGCCAGGTAAGTAGGTGGGAGGCTCTCCGATACTTTTCTTAAATACCAATAACTTGGTCAAGTAAGTAAATGAACCTAATTAAATAACCATCTTTAACACTTTTCTAGACACCAACTGACCAATGAATCAGACATTCGGTTAGCAAGTGAATCTCGATACTATAATTTAATATAATTTTTAATGAGGGTTATAAACTGATCTCTAACACATCTTAACACATCTTAACACTATACCAAAAATTATGATTACTAGAACCATGCAACGGTGCACTTTGGTTCAACACTTGAGCCAATACCATTTGACTATGATTTGGACTCAATCCTTTGATCCAATTCATATGTCAAATTTCAATATCAAATTCAACTCAACACTTGAGCCAATACCATTTGACTAGTGGAATATGGATTTCAAAAAATTTTTAACATACATAAAAAGGGTTTTAATACTTAAAACCAACATACCGGTACTCAAATCCTAGAATCACCTTATAGACTCCAATCAAACTATTCAAGCATGCAAAAGAATAAAAATTATACTTCCTTAAAAAGATGATCAGATGGTAAAATGATCTCTATAAGGCTCTAAAGTAGAAACTCTCCAACGGTGATCTATACAGAATATGATCAAGGTCCTTCTCAATCAAAATATTACTGGAGCCTTTCTTCACAAGAGTGCTGCTAATGTCCTTCTCCAAGAATGAATCGCACCACTACCTATTTGCTTTTGATTCCTCTACTAGAACCATGCCAAGAATCTCTTTTCAAGAGATCTCATCACCTAGAGTTTGGTTTAGTACTCCAACATATGGAAAAACCAAATCCTAGGTCAAGCAGCCCTCACTTGCCTTTTTCTCTCTTCTTCTCTCTCTTTCTATTTTTCCCTCTCTTCTTTTAATTAATTTTTTTTTAATTTTTTTTACTTAATCCTCACTTATCCCATGCCCAAATATCAGGATATCTGCTCCAAAATCCATAGGGGGCATGCCCTATAAATAGGAAATAAAGAGGTGCATGGGTCTCCCTAGGGGTGCCAACTCTTAGTGCTCCATCTTCTGACATAGGGAAATAAATTCTCATATAAGAATAAATGGTGTAAAGAAGTCTCAAGTGCAGAAAACTCCTCTTCTTCCACACCCATAAATATCATATATTAATGATGTGTGAAAGAAATAAATGGAGTGGAAAACAAAGAGATGTATTAAAAGAAAGACTCTTCTTTTACCACACCCATAAATTTTGGTGTTGAATTGAGGTGGATGGCATAGAGAACCTCTTTCACACATGAAATACTTTCATATAAAGATAAGAAACCAATTAAATATGGACCTAATCTAATTAGGTTCAAGGCAATAGGTTAAGTCTAGTTCAAACACTTTGAACTAACCAAATTGAAAACTTAGGTTAACACAATGTGCTAGCATATCAAATTAATCCTTAGAACTTATAATAAGTTCAAATAAAATTAAATAAAGATTAAATTTTAAAATATGTGATCCATTGAATTTCAAATCTAACCAGCAGTAGATCCAGACTCTTGACTTAATCCTAATCCAATTAGATTAGGTCAGCCCAATTGTATCAATTAATCAGAATTTTTTCTAATTAATTCTTGAATTAAACTCTTTTAATTTTTGTGAGTCCACAAGTCAAGATTGTCATCTAATAACGTATCATAACTATCTAAAAGAGATAAAATTTGATAAAAATATCAAAATTATCCTTCAATGGCAAGTTACCGTGGAATTCAATCCTTCAGTCATACAACATCCTAGATGAGCTATGAGTATGAAATCACAAAAATAAATATTTATCTATATGTATTTCGATCAGAAGGTGATGATTCAGTTGGTGATATATTAAAAAAAAATTTCTAATTATCATCCTGCTTTGGCAAAGACTTTCTGAATCATCATTCTATGAGTTCACATAGGATGTTCGCTCTCCTTATTAGAAGTGACTGATCCCTTATTGACCACTCACAAGCCCCATGCATACTTCACCACATCCAAAATATTCCACATAAGGATCAGAGAACCAAGCTAGAGAATAAACCAAAATATAGATTCATATACATAAGGTACCATGGTGATCTCAGGTCTAAAGATCACTTGCACAATTCTCACTAGAGAATAATCTGCTGACATATAAATAAGACTCCATCATATGTTCTCTCATAGGTCAACTCAGTGAACTTATTCTCTAATGAGTACCCATATTCTTGTATTAGTGTCGCACACAAGTGGTTGTGAGATCTACCATCCTCTCTATCAAGCATACATAGGATGGCCAATCTTACCGATATCATTGATCTCTGACTCAGTGAATCAATAATTGAGAATATTTTAAATCAAAACTATCAAAGATTTCAATCTCACTAATATGATCTCATCATGATCCTAAAATCATTATCCTAATCTGTGAGGTTCATTATAATCTTAAACAAGTATAAGATGCAGCATATAAAGAATCAAAGATACCTAACTTTATTAATAAATAATATCAAATACATGACTTTAGAAGATAAAATATAAAAAAATACTCCATCGCATATGGCTTGTAGGACATTATTCTTTCATGAGATATCTCACGCCAAAAGTAGATGTCACCTCCTCTTCTTAATGCCCAATTTGGATTGGGATAAGGATTGATTCAAAGTTGAATTCAATCCTTATCTAGTTGGGTTCCTTTCTCATCTGAACTACCTATTGGATGCCTATTAAAGGAGGAGAAATAAAAGGGGTGACACAGAAGAAAAGAGATCTGATTTTACCATGAGAAAAGAAGAGAGAAAGGTCTTCGGTGTGAGGTCTCTTGGGGCATCCCCTTTTTCTTCTTATGCATTGGTTTTAGGGAGAAAAAAAGAAAGAGGTTCCTTCCTCTTCCACCTCTTCTTCTTTCTTCTCATCTTCTTCATCTCTGAGAGGTCTAAGAGATATGGAGAAGATCTACATCAACCATCAGGAGCGAATCTCTACAAGGGAGCTAGCATCCTGGAGAGATCAAGGAGTCTTTGATCAGATCAAGTGCCTCATGTGGATACCTATAGAGGCTAAACGCATATATGGCTCGAGAAATCAAGACATCCATGATCATTGGATACGGTGTAGATCGATCAGCACAAAGATATGGAGATTAGATCTCTTATTTTTGTAGATATGATCTTAGATTAGATTTTAGATGCATGTTCTTGTTAGTATCATAGATCTGTTGTAGATGGTTTATAGGTTAGATCTGATGCATGCAAGGTTAAAAATTATTTTTGATCTAGATTTAATTTTTTGCTACTCAAACAAAAATTTTAAAATACATACATAAAATCACCTAAACCAACATCTATTAGATGCCTATTTTATTTTTGTTGGTAGGTTTACTTAAATAGTATGGATGCCTATCTTATTTTTATAGGTAGGTATGATTAATTGGCATGGATGGATCATGCTAAACTTTTCATGCTTTTCTTTTCTTCATTTTATTTTGATACGCTAAATCTATTCTAACGGGTAGCTCTGATATTGATGGTTAAAATAAGCTAATCCTAGCAAACTTTGATTATATATAATATTATTATAATATCATTTTAATAGCCTAATCAAAATATATTTCAATAATAATAATAGTAATTATTATTATTATTATTACTACTGTTAGTATCACATATTTTTGTAAGGAGTAATGAATGAAGAATATTTAGTCAAGTTATAGAGTAATTATTAAATACTAATATGTAAGACTATTTATTATATTTTATATATTATCACTATCATTACTTGGTGATATACCAAACATAGTGAAGTCCTATCCCTAGTAATATTCTAGTGATATACCAAATATAGTGATCACACATCATCCTAAAATTTGCACATCACCCCAGTATCACATCATCCCAATGATCACATCACTAGTGATATATCAAACAACACCTAAATTCATGATGTGTGTCAATTAAATATTGTTTTACTATAGTTTACATATCTATCTCATTTGCAAAATGGAGTCCATTATAGAACTCGTCACCTCTTTTTTAGGTGCTACACTATGTCTACAATGTAAAAAATATTGATACATTAGCAGCCGCCCAATCAATACTCCTGAATGTAACAGAAGAAGCTTCAAATATCAGAAAATTTAGGCTCTCTACTACAGGTGGGCACTCTACATCACGTGATATACCGGCTTGCTGAGCATCATCATCCATATTTTCTTCACTTCATACATCATCTTCTCAAATAGTCAATTATCTATATAAACAGCATCATCGACAACTGTGTAAATTGAAGCTTATCTAATAATAGTATTTGGTATATCACTATCCATTATGCGAAATTGATTCTCTATATGTCTTAAACTAGTATTCATTGGGACATTATCAACCACATAAGGACTAGAGGCTTCAATCTGTTTGCTCCCTTGAGTTGTCATTCCTATGTCCCAGTCAGCTACTTCATAATCATCCCAGTCAAGAACAAGTCTAATATCTTTAATGGATTAAACATCTAGATACAACTCTATACCGAATAAATAAAGATGCAAAGTTATAGTTGAAAATATAATCTTAATATTTTCATCTTCAGTAATTCGAATAGGATCACACTTCAATATTGATGGCTGCAAAATAGTAGGATACTATATATTATTATTATTCTATTTTTTCTTTTGTCTATATGGAAGACTCTACATAACTTATCCTTCAACTTCTCAAATTTTATTCAATATTCAATTCTAATAGCCTTTTATGGTCGCCCGATATACTTTATTCCATATGGTTCGTTAACTATAGAATGATTAATATAGCATAAGGTTGTAATTGTTTCTCTCATATTTCACTATATATACAATAAATTGAGTAAGTTCAGTATACTTAGAATAAAATAACCATGCACACATTAAATAAATCCACTACTACAAAACTTAGCAAAATCAAAATAAAAATAGAGATGCTTAACTACATCAAATAAAAAGTTTAAATTATCTTGATATTAAATAAATAATTTGAATAAAAAGAATATATTATAACTCTTTTTTTGTCAAGAACTTACAAGTTGAATCATTTTTGTTAGTAAGCTTTTCAACCACTTACTAATTCATTAACAAAAGAAGTTGGTTAAATCTAGTAGTAGTGCAAATAAGGTTGCTTATGGATCTTTTATTTATTAATTGTATTATTTATAATTTAGATCTGAACCAATCCAGATTCGAATCAAATCTGTATTTCATGGATCGGAGTCACTCATAACCCGATCCCACCCAATCCATTTGCACCCCTACATATGAGGCTAGCTTCGTTTAAAACTACATATGCAACTTGATTTGGGCTCAACTTGAACTTGCCCATGTAATCCCCCATTAGGTGATTCAAAAATTAATCTCAACTTCACTTCAAGTAAGATTGAGTTGGGTTTGACCTTCAACCTAAATTAAATCCAAATCTAACCAAACCTAAGACAACTAGGATTAACCTGACCCAACCAATTGTATACATAATAAATAATTAACATTTTTATTTTATATCAATTATTCATATATTATATGCCTTTATAACTTGAACCTTTTTAATTTATAATTTAATGTATTATCATAATTAATGGAGAGCTTTGACCTTGCCATCACTCAATGTTGAGAATAAGGATGAAACATTGAAATTTAAATTGCAAGCAACATTAATTGCATGTGACCATGGCCTACTGATAACTAATCTAGATCCATATAACTTTTGAGATACAGTGAGCTTTTCTTGAAACGCATGATCACCATGAAGATAAATTAATCAAGAACTTAATAAAATTCAATAATATATTATCTAGCTCTATCAAACTAGTTTTGTTATTGTATCGATGTTCCTGAAAGAATCTTTAGGCTTCTCACAGGAAAAATATCATGATATGCCTAACTTTCCTAAAGTAAAAGGCACACATTCCAAAATGGTATGCAATTTGTCACTTGACTAAAATTGCTGAGAAATCCTTTATCACCAAACAACAAATTAAAACTTAAAATAACTACATGAGCCACATTGCCAACTAATGTAAAGAGTAATAGAGCTTAACACATTAAGAAAGACCTCCTTTGTGGAATCAGGTAATAATACATATGGTATTGCAGAACTAAAGCTAGAAAACTTGTCATGCTCTAAATCAAGCATGTGACAGACGCCGCATACTTGTAAGACAAGCCCTACAATCATGCAAGGCAATAGATCATATCATAAAAATTTTAAAATCATAATAATAATAATAAACCTTCAATTCTCAAAAATTAATTTAATAAAAATCAATTAAATCATTCTCCATAATAAATATCATTATGTAACATAAATCATAATGTTTCATCCAAATTAAATATCCAAACTAAATTATACTGAGCTAAACTAAACTAAGCTAGGAATTTTAATAACTTAATTTTTTTCAAGTGATCTAGTGCACTGTCCCCATGTCCTGAGCAATCGTTATTCATGATCTGAAAAAAAAAAATAATGAGCTACACTAGCCCAATAAGCAACATAACACATCAAAGTGGGGTCTAAGAGTGTTGAGTGAATAAATCACATAATATTGATTGGGAGGAACAAATCTCAAATAACACATATTTCTTTGAAAATAATTATTTTCATATACTGATACTGAACTCAATATTAAGCTACGGCCACGTAACCCAGTGGCATGGGTCTGATAATAGAAATACATTATACAAAATGCCAGATAATAGATATCACTATTCTAATCACTGGTGGCTCGATGTTGAAACCAGTTTCTTGGATTACAAGTTGACAGGTCTAACATATAATCCCCATTAGTGGAGCCATGCCATAGCCATGCTGAGAACATATATATATATATAATATAATATATATATATATATATATATATATATATATATATATATATATATATATATATATAAGTACTTTCACAAGTTTTCTAGTCAAGTTTTCTAAATCTATTTCTCAACTCATATCATATGTTTAAAATAATTTACTTTCGAGAATAAGACAATATACGCTCGACCCATTTATTAAACTAAAAACTATAGCATAAATCAAATAAAATAATTAATTATAATTTTTTAGAAAGAAAACACACTTGAAGCATTAGGTTACTTATCTTATCATGCCTCAGAATCCGACTTCAATCAAACAAATCAGATAAACCTATTCAAAACCATTAAAATTCAATTAATTAGTTAATTTCTTAGAAGCCCATCAATAAGAAATCTCTAAGAACCTAAATAGATCAAAGGAGCGAAATAACCCTACTGGGGTAAGACTAGGATGGCTTCATACTTGAATCAAGAAAGATGGATTAAGGATAGGCTAATCAAATAGTGAAGCCCAACAGTCCTAAATCAATCAGTTTGGATAACTTTTTGTCATCGAAGGTCAAAATAGGATACAAGTCGAACACCGTAATCAAAGAAGACCAAATCTAACAGGATCCACAAGTACCAAGATGGAAGCTAGTGCACTGTTGATGGGGATGGTCGGGGAACAATTTGATCAAATAGCTTCATCTAATCAGGATCACTTAAAATATAATGATTTAATAGAGATCAACAAAGATTAGACCTCATGATGCTTAACAAAAATTCGGATAGTATGGGCATATTGTCCGACTAACAAAGTAGTTCAAAATTCTTACTGGAATTAACTCAGATTCAAAGCAATAGATCAGATTCACTAGGTTCATAAATCATATAGAGAGAGAATATCAGAGAAGAGATAAACTAACAAGATGGAACATAACTGATTAGGCAATACTGTCCAACATCCCGATCAACATAATCAAGATGATTTAATCAAATTATGATCTAATTAGTGTATAGATAGTCCAATATAAATCATAGATAATTGAATCTAGTGATATTTGGACTAGCCAAGATAGATGTCGGCACACTGCCAATGATCATGGATCAAAATTCTTTTTTTAAGGTCAATCAAATCATCAAAAGAAAGCCCTTCATTGGACTAATCATAAAGAGAAAAAACTTCTTAGAAAGAGGAGTAATTCTAAAGAGAGAAAATCTATAAAGAGAAAGCGAAACTTTTAGAGAGAGAAAATGAAAGCCCATGAAGAGAGAAGGGAGAGAGTGAAGAGAGAGAATCTCTCTCTTCTTTTATTTTAATTTATTTTTTTTCCTTCATGGGGAAATAGAAGACCTGCATCCTCTTCCTTGTCCCTTCTTCTTTCACCAAACAGGGGAGCTGTTCTTCCCCTTGTTCCCGAACTAGGAGGGATTCCTCTTTATTGGTGACCCTTATGGTTGGAGGGGCAGTCCCCAACGGCATCAACCAGCTTAGCTTGATGCCGGATGGTGGCCAACGGTGATGGTAATCAAGAATGAAAGACAAAAATAGGGGATTTGGAAAAATAGTGCTTTTCAAGAAATTTTTGATAGAAAATTTTAGTAAAAATTCAAGATTAAAACTCATAAAAATTGAGAAAAGATAATGAAAGATATTTACTTGATTTAGATGGGATTTGATCTGATTTCTGACAGCCAAAAAGAGATCAAATCCATCTATAGACAGAGAAAAGAGGGAAGAAAACCAATGATTAAACAATGATTTTTGATGATTTTTCTGATGAGAAAAAATCAAGGGGTTGAGGCCTTTAAATAGATCTCAAAAAGAAAAATTTGTATGTGATTTTAATTTAAATTTTAAAAGATTTTAGGTCTCCCAATCGGATCAGAACTCCTTTGAGAGTTCTCCATTCTTTTTTTCCTATTTCCTCGCATAAACCACTTCTTCCCAGCATGTGCATAGCACCTGCTGACCCTTAGGAATTTTTTTTTATTGGTTTGAAACTTTTGGGTATTATAAAACTAACATAAAATTTAACATTATCTTTTAATAGTTCTAGGCACATATGATACACATGAAAGGATTATGTGGCCATGAAAGAAACAATGAATGAACAATCAATGTATTACTCCAACATATTTTAATACAACATAAATGATCAAATTTTCTAAGACTGTTTATTCAATCAAATTTAATCCAATTAACATAGCACAACTTGATCAAATTTAACCAGATTTTTGAAAATAAATATTATAATATAATAATTTAAAAAACAAACCGACTTATGGTGGGAACAAGAAAATAGATGGAGAGGTGGAGAGCAGGCTGATCAGAGGAGTAGAGAACATCGAGAGTACAATGGGGTTGGATGGGGAGGATGGTGGGGTCAAATGGGCCCAGACGAAGAAAAGAATGGAGAGCTTTGTGGGGCCAGATGGGAGTTAGAGGGCAGAGATCTGACGATAAGAGAGCAGGGTGGGGCCGGAGGATGCAGATCGAATAAGAAAGGAGGGCTGGATGGAGAGCAAGAGGTTAGAGAGATGGAAAAAAGGAAAGATTGCAGATCAGGAAAAGACAAAGTAACATGTGGCCATTTCGAGGCACAATGTGGAGCTCAGTTGTCTAGCATGGAGGGTGAAATCGTAGATTGAATCCATGATTTTATTATTGAACAATGATTCAAAAAATAAATTAGAAGGAGATATTTTTAGAAATAAAAAAAAATAATATTAAAAAAATCTTCGATGAAGTATCTTTTGGACACAATCCACGTGGGTCCATCACATACCGATCCTGATACACCATAAGAAAGGTGGAGTACCTTCATGTTTGTATGGTGTTATCTTTTCTAGATGCATGTGGGCCTCATCCGATTCTTGCACCAGTTTCTGTGATGTGCCTACAGTGGATTCCCAGACCAACAATACGTGGCACCATTAGCCAGCTCGGATGGTTCGAAGAAATTATATTAACTAGCATATTAACCCACGTGATGCATGGAGTGTTTTTTTTTTTTTTTTTTAACTTTAAACCTTCCCAAGCCCTTTATGTGAGAATATTCTCAAAACACTTTTACTTACATCAGACATGCCAAATTTCAATAACAATCTTTATATCCGTTGAATAGATAGAAAAGAGAAAACTCTAACAAATTACAATTTCATGTGGAGGATTATACTGGATTTGCATCGTTTATTTTTTTTGATAAAGTTACTCAACGGTTAATAGGCAAATTAGCTAAAAAATTATACATGGATAAGGTATATGCAGTATATATTTTATATTTTATTCATCCAATAAATTATTTGACGATATCAAGTTATATATTTCTCTTGGTGCAGAAAGAGGATGATTCTATTATTCCCTTAGAAATCAAAAAATTATAGAAAAAAATTACATCTTTCAAATTAAAATTGATGAATATAATCTCAAAGAAGGAAGACTAAGCTATACTATTCTTAAAATAGTTTTGAATGATGCATGCAATGAATCAGAAGGCAAAAAAAATTTAAAAAAATCTACTGTGAGTGATGTATTTTTATTCTTTTACAAATATATGATTATATTTATATATTTTATTCTAATAATTGATAACTAAATCTTTTTTTGTAGATTGAAGTAGATGAGGATGAAATTTTTGTTATTGATATGACTATGAAGATAATAGATATGTGTGGGATACAAATAGGTGGTACTCTACCTAATGATGAGGATTATGAAATAACTTATGCTAAAAATATTAATTCAAGCAATGATTTTTTTATCAGCAAAAGACAGAAATAATTATATTACTTCTTACTATCATGTTATTTAAATAATCTGACTTTATGTTTCTATCTAGAACATTTGATATCATCTATAATATTTTTTTATGTTCTATTGATTTTTTTATTTATAAAAATATTATTTCAAAAAAAAATACCCACATGCCATGTTTTTTAAATAATAACATTATCAAATAGTGGCACATGCATCAATTTTCTATTATTTTTAGTTAAAATATTTTATGAAAGTCATGATTTTATTATTTAAAACATGCTAAGAGTTAGCTAATTAAGCAAGTAATTACTAAAAATTCTATGGACAGTATTAGGACCTAGTACATCAAACCAACAATAAAGTTGAAATGTTGTAAATGCATTGGCAGCGAGACATTGCACACTAAGCCTAGAACTGCAAAGAGTCCTACTTTCTAGTACAATTATTTTTGTAAGTCAGCAAACCACCAACCATGATCCAGTCTGTGCATCATAGTCCTATACTCATTTCTAGCTTCAAAATTGCTCCATTAACATGTGTCACAACTTACTGTCCCAAGAAGCCAAGGGAGAACCAAAAATTAACCTCTAAATTGAGAAAAATTGGATAGACCTTGCTATAAATGGCAAGCACTGAAAGAATAATATCTTATAAGTTAATCGCATATGTGATGTGACGAGATATTTTTCTATATTTTATCTTTCAAACTTATATATTTGACATTATTTATTAATAAAATTAGGCATCTTTGATTCATTACATGCTGCATCTTATACTTATTTAAGATTATAATGAACCCCATAGATTAAGATAATGATTTTAAGATCATGATGAGATCATGCCAGTGAGACCTAAATTCTTGATAACCCTGATCTAAAATATTCTTAGTCGTTGGTTCATGAAGTCGGGGATTAATGATATCAAAAAGACTGGCACATCCTATGTATGCTCGATGGAGAGAGTGGTTGATCTCACAACCACTTATGTGTGATACTAATACAAGAATGTGGATGCTCATTAGAGAATAAGTTCACTGAAGTGATCTACGAGAGAATATCTGATGGAGTCTTATTTGCATATCAGTAGATTGTTCTCTAATGGGAGTTGTGCAAATGATCCTTAGATCTGAGATTATCATGGTACCTTGTGTACAGAAATCTATATTTTGATTCATTTTCTAGCTTGATTTTCTGATCCTTGTGTGGAGTGTTCTGGATATGGTAAAGTATGCATGAAGATTGTGAGTGATCAATAAGGGATCGATCACTCCTAATAAGGGGAGCGAACATCCTATATGATTTCATAGTTCGATGATTCGAGAAGCTTTTGGCCAAAGCAAGATGATAATTAAAAAAAAAAATTTAATATATCATTAACTAAATCATCACCTTCTGATCGAGATACATATAGATGAGCATTTGATTTTGACATGATTCAAAACTCATAGCTCATCTGAGATATTGTATGACTGAAGGATTGAATTGCACTATAATTTACTACTGAAGAATAATTTTGATATTTTCATCAAATTTTATCTCTTTCAGATATTCATGACATATTGCTAGATGTCAATCTTGACTTGTAGACTCGTAAGAATTAAAGAAGTTTAATTCAAAAATTAATTAGAAAGAGTTCTAATTAATTGGTGCAATTAGGCTGACCTAATCTAATCGGATTAAGGTTAGGACAAGAGTCTGAGTCCACTGCTGGCTAGATTTAGAATCCAATGGGTCACACACTTTGAGATTTGATTTTGATCTAATTTTATTTAAACTTATTATAAGTTCTAAGGATTAATTTGATATACTAGCACATTGCGTTAACCCAAATTTTCAATGTGGTTAGTTCAAAGTATTTGAGCTAGACTTAACTTGTTGCCTTGAACCTAATTGGATTAAGTCCATATTTAATTAGTTTCTTACCTTTACATGAAAATATTTCATGTGTGAAAGAGGTTCTCCATGCCACCCACCTGAATTCAATGCCAAAATTTATGGATGTGGTAAAAAAAGAGTCTTTCCTTTAATACATCTCTTTATTTTCCACTCTACTTATTTCTTTCACACACTATTTATTAAAAATTATATCCTAAAATCAATCGTGTGATGATTGAGTTCATCTTTGCATATGAATTATTGATAAATGAATATTTTTCATCACAAAGTTATATCTTTCTTAAACTCTTGTGCTGTGATGAAGTCCTTAAAACTATGTTAGTGTACGATAAAGAGAGGATTTATCGTATAGTTCTTAAATATGTTCGCAACCAAATGATACGTCATTATAGGATGATGATGTTTATTAAGTGGAGGTCATTGTGTGCCATATGAGTTGGTTGTCCTCTTAACTAAGGAGTGTGATGACACTGATATGGCATACAAGTGAGATGTAGGAGTACATCATCACTGAACAAGTAATTAACCTGCTGAGTATTCTGCTAACAAGAGCTACTCGTGAAGCACATAGGTATAAGTATCCTTCAAACCTGAGATCACCATAGTAACTTGTAAGCAACTCACTATACTTTGGTACCAGACTATTTGAATTTCTAATGCAGTGATGGAAGGCTACTAGGTACAATCAAGTACTTACGAAGTCTGTGTATGGATCAAGATGGAATTTACCTCTCCAAATTATTAGAGTTGATGTATTACTATATTTTAATTTAGTAAAATCTTGGCCAGGATAATCCATGAGATAGATTTGAAAGATTGAAATACAATATGGATGAAGCAATCTTGGTTGACAGTTAACCTGAGACCATCCTAAAGCATTCAAGATCAAAAGGATGAATTATGCGATAATCATGTATATAGATTCTGAAATATTTTTTTACGATAATTCAACCTATCTGGACATCGAAAACCATTGCTAGATGATATCTCGATTAGTGCAAAAATCAGTTCCTGTGCTATCGACTTAGTGTTTGAACCTATAGAGTCACACACACAAGTCAGACACCATAGAAAAATATTAGCCTATATTTATATGTCTAATTTGAAAGTACTTGACTTAATTGAATATATAAGCTAACTTAATTAAAAATTAAATTATAGATCAAACGAGATTGAAGAATTGACTATTCTAGCTAGCACTACATATGAGGTTCAGATTCGATCCCGGAGATGAACAGTTTCTGATCTATGATCTATGGAGCATATGAAAGATTGGATTTAAGTTCTAATTAATTATAGATTAGATCTGAATTAATTAAACTTAATTAGATCTAAAATTCAAGTTAGACTTAATACAAAAGTCCTAAAGACTTTGGGATTGACAGCCTTTTGAAATTATTTCGAATCAGCTTCGAATTGGATTCGAATCGGATCTATTTTGGATGAGATATGAGAAATCCTTTTTGCACTGGGATTCTCCTCTCTTATGGGCCGATCAACACTTGAAAGCTTCCTCATTGTGGGTGCCCCATGTGGGTGAGGGATTGGATGCAATTTTATTGTCATATGTGATGGCAATTCTATCTCTTGTAGGAGTCCTTTCATGAGTATTAGACTGATTCAAAGCATGTTTGAGTTAGGAGTCTAATACTTATTGGGTCATAAAATTCATCTATAAATAGAAAGGATCTCTACCTATGAATGCATAGTAAACAAATCAGATTGAGAGAAGAGAGAAAGAGAGAGAGAGGTGTGAGAAGAGAGGAGCCCTTCTTCTTCTCCTTAGCCTCTCCTATTTGGTGCCGCCCCTCCTCCCTTGGTGTGGGCCCTCCTTGGGTATCCCACTTGCTGGTGTAAGGTGTCACACCAGCATATCTCCTCCCTCATTTGATTGGATTGCAAAGATCGAAGTTCATTCTGAAAGAAGAGTGCCCTATAAGTCAATCACAAGTGTGTTGCGATGGGAGTTTTCTTTATAATTTTCTAACTCATGTAATGATATTTATTATTTGAGGTATTGATTCATCATATTAGCTGCATCTTATTATGTCTAAGATTATGATGAACCCCAAAGATTAGGATAATAATTTTAAGAGACATGAATGGATCATGCTAGTGAGACCTAAAACCCTAAAATCCTAATATTAAATATTTCGGATCGTAAGAGCATTGAGTCGGGGATCAATATTCCGGATAGATTGGCACATTCTATGTATACTCGATAGAGAGGGTGGCAGATCTCATTAGCCACTTATGTGGGACACTAATACAAAGATGTAGATGCTCATTTGAAAAATAAGTTCACTGAATTGACTCGATGAAAGAGAACATCTTATGGAAGCCTTACTTGCATGTCAAAGATGGTTCTCTAAGTGGAAGTTGTGCAAGTAATCCTTAGACCTAAGACCACCATGAAATCTTGTACACATGAACCCATATTTTGGTTTATAACTAGGCATGGCATTAAGACATGTACGGGGTATTTTGGATATGGTAGAGTGTGTATGGAGGTTGTGAGTAGGTCAACATCGAATCGATCACTCCTAGTGAGAGGAGATCACATCCTATGTATTTTCAATCCTAGATGACTCGAGAAAAATTTTTTGGCCAAAAGCAAGAAAGAGATTAGAAAGAATTTTTAATACTTCTTTATCAAAGTCATCATTGATTAATTGAGAATCGATATGAATATGTGTTTGAGTTTGACATAATTTCATACTCATGAACATATTCAGGGTGCAGGGATGATCGAAGGATTGAATTACATGGTAACTTACCACTGAAGTATATATTTGAAATTTTTATCAAATTTTATATCTTCTGGGTGGTCATGATATATTGCTAGACATCAATCTTGACTTGTAGATTTTTTATCAAACTAAAGAGTTTAATTCGATCGTCAATTAGAAAGGATTCTAATTGTTGAGCTCAGGTTAGCTCGATTGGACCTAAATCGATTACATTGAAATCTAATCAAATTTGATCAACTTGCACTCTAACCTACTGCCTGCTAGATGTGAAATTCAATGGATCACATATATATAGAAAATGGCCAAGGACCCTTTTGAAAAAAGGTTAATTAGAATTTTGGATTCAATCAGGATTCCGATAAGCATGCTAGCACGTGTGGAACCCTTGCTCCTTTGGAGATCAATTTGGTCTCATCCTTTGCTAATTAGCTAGCCTAATTTAATGGATATTTGGATCAGGTCATGCCACCTAAAAGCAATCCAAATTAGGGTGCCACATCCCATGTTAAAGCCAATTACGAAGAGTCCAAGTTGTGAAAGACTCTTGGTGCAAAACAAGTTTTGCACATGCATGTTGGCGTGGGCAGAAGAAGGAGTCCTTTTAGCATGGGATTAAGATGTGTGTGGTAGCCCATATCACTCTCCATCCTCTAGTGAACATCTTAAAGCATGAGATGTATTTTTTTTGAATTTTTTGGGGTGGAGAAAAAATTAGAAAAAGAAGGATGTCTGGCGCATGCGTGCAAAAGCTAGCATCGCATCTCTCCATGATTTGGAGAGTCCTTCTCCTGATCAAATACTTTTAAATTGGAACCATTTTTTTTATAATTTTTTACATTTGATAAGTTATTTTTAGTGATTTTTTTAAAATTTTTTTAGACTTATCAGATGGCCAAATGGATGCTAGAATCTTCCTCACGTGCGCGCACGTGTGGTGATCAGACTTTGCATGAAAGGATGTGAGATCACATCTCTTCATGGATTTTTTGATCTCCTTATTAGATGATCTGAGATCAAGATTAAATCTCCTATCCACATGGATTTTTGAAGATTTTTTTAATTTGAGAATGGATGTGAAAATGTCCCTTCTCTGGTCACACATGCAGAGCAGGGTGTTGATCGATGTATCATTGATAAGAGTGCTTTTGTTTGAAGGAACTCTTATCTCTGATAATTAGATTAAATAGGCCTCTTGGATGAGGTGTGTCCCTCTCTTTTGGCATTCCTCTAGTGGCTATAAATTGGCCTGGGTGTTGGGTGTCTAAGACATTCAAATCGGGTTTCCAATTTCTCTTTGGTTGCTCTCCTTTCTTTCTTACAACCTATCTTAGTTTTAGGACAAGGCTTTGAGATTTAAGACAAAGCCTTATCTGATCCTAACAAGGGTTGTGAGGGTTTTAAAGAAGGAGAATCAAAAGTTCAGAAGAGATTTTGAGAGGGTGGAGTCAGGTTCTTGGAGAAATCTGATCGGTATGAGGCTAGTCGAGTTCTAGGGGCTAGAACTCTTGAAGCAAGGAGAAGAAGGAGCACTGTCTTTGGTTCAATTTTTGTGTGAATCATCATTGGAGAGCAGATACTTGGACATCTTATAGAAATTGAGATTAGTGCTACAAGTATTCTTCTTATCCTAATTTATATTTATTGTACTTTGATTATTATAGTCAAGGATTTCTGGGCATTAGGGTTATCGGTGCATCAGGTATTTTAAATACAAATTTTAAACACCTAGTTCTTTCACTGCGTCATCGAAACCCAACAGTGGTATCAGAGTCTATCTTGATCTATATAATCAAAAGTTAAAATATTATCTTGATTGTGATCAAGTATGAATTTTTGGTTTGGTTCAAGTCGGATCAAGGGTTGAACCCGATTGAACATCCAAACCCTAGCATGTCTTAGAGATATGTTTTAAATATAAAATACATGTTATATGTATAAAATTTTTCTTAGTAGCTTAGTACTCTAATTGGATTCATCACCAGACCATTTAGTCATAAAAATAAGTAGGGTTCTTAAGATCCTCTCTTTCTATTCCATAGGATACTCTTATGGCATGTAGGGGTGCCACTGTGATATCCTAAAAAGAAGAACCACGAAAAGAATATTTTATATTCATGCATGTTATTAGAACTTCATACATATATGATATGCTGGAGATGCTTAGTTATAATCATAGTATATGATTATATTTTTTATATCTTAGAGATATGATTAGATGCCATGATTAGTTATTATATTAAGATACAACTATAATAGTGCATCATTGTGATTGATTGAACTACGATGTGCTTGAGATCATTAAAGCCCTCATAAAAATCATATTAAGTCGTAGTATTATGAACTAATAGCTGATCTATTTCTTGAATCGATTAATCAATTGATGTCTAAGGAGTGTTTCAAGTGTGGGTGGTTATTTAATTGGTTCCGTTGCTGATCTGGTCAATTTTGTTGGTATCTAAGAAAAGCAACGGGAGGACCTCCACCAATCTTAATATTTTTCTGACCAATTGAATTAGTTCAAATCTTGAATGAAGGTAGCTCAGTATTTTAAACACTACTAGAAGCCTTTCTTCATGCTAGGTTAATGTTACATCATGAATTATGGATAGTTTGTTGTGTTACCACAAGCTTTGTCATAAAGATTGATATAACATAATCCTAATACATAAAAGATGCTTACGGTAATCTTGGATGTACTGCTTTGTTGTGCTACCACAAGAGCAGTTATATTCAATTTTGACTGTATCGAAATGAAGGATCTTACTTGACTAAAATATTATAGCTTGTTGTGTTAACACAAGCCTAATAATATTTTAGAGGCCAAGATAAAATATTGAGAATTGCATGAGATGCAATTAAAAAAAGTTTGCTACCTATGAACTCATAAGGGTTTGTTATGTTAACACAAGATCATTATGAGAAATTAGAATCTCAATCCCATTAAGATAAATATAGAATATATCTTGTTTATCATAAGAGAGGACTATGGTATCTGATAAAATAGTCCTCATCTAGTTATGCATATCAAACATGAGTAGTCTGCTTATACTACTGTTCTTTATTTATGTAGATTTAAGTCTACATTATGGCTTCTTTATTTTCACTGCATGATACCATAGATAAAACTATGTTGACCGATCCAACTGTGTGGATTGATTGAGAAACTTACAAATTAGGTTCGTATCAGAGAAGAACTCTGATATTTTGGATATCTGACCTTGAGATGGTCAGTAATAATGAGAAGGCAATGATGTCCATATGAATATCATCTGTTTATTTCGTAACAAATTTGAACATTGGGAGTATAATTGTAAGAATTATCTTGCAAGGTTGAAGCAGGGTACAAGTATAGCACCAAAAGGTGTGTATATGATACAGACCTATTTTTCATTGAGTGGCTCAGACTTTGATATTTAGGTATTAGATACCGCCTGTGGATCGTATATTTATAATTCATTACAGTGACTATAAAATATCAAAGATCTGAAAAGAGGTGACCTCAAGCTCTATGACGCAAGTGGAGAATCCATTAGCACAAAGGCTGTGGGAACCTGAATGCTTGATTTACCTTCGGATAAAATTTTAGAATTAAAAGACTATTATTACATACCAAAGGTAATTAGAAACATTATTTCTATACCTTTATTGTTAAAACAAGGTTATGAAATAAGGCTAATGAAAAATAGATGCTCCATTTTCTTTTCTAATGAATTTTATGGCAGTGGTTATATTGATAACAATCTTTTAATTCTAGCACTCAATGAAAATATTTTTCATATTGAAAAGAAAGAGAGAAGATGTGAATATCATTTATTTCTGACATTGTTGCCTTGGTCATATTAGTAAGTCAAGGATAAATAAATTATATAAAAAAAAAAATTTTAACCCGTATGATTATAAATTATTGGAAACTTGTGAATCTTGTCTCATGGGTAAGATGACCAAGACTTCATTTTCTGGACATAGAGAGAAGGCGAATGAGTTATTAGCTCTAGTGCATACAGATGTATGTGGATTGATGATAACTCAGGCTAGAGGAGGATACTCTTATTTTATTATCTTTACAGATGATTTATCAAGGTTTGAAAATATGTATCTTATGAAACATAAATCTGAAACCTTTGATAAGTTTAAGAAGTATCAAAGTATGGTTGAAAAATAAACTAAAAAAAAGTATCATGGTTCTTCGATCTGATCGAGGAGGAGAATATTTATCCAGTGAATTTTTTGATCATCTTAAGAGTATAGGTATTCTCTCTGAATGGATCCCTCTTTATACACCCCAGTTAAATGGTGTAGTAGAAAGAAAGAATCGCACTTTGATGGATATGGTGCGGTCCATGATGTGCTTCATTGATCTCTCAATATCTTTCTAGAGATATATCCTAGAGACTGCCGCATATATATTAAACAGAATACCTTCAAAGTCTGTTACAAGCATACCATATGGATATGAAAGGGAAAGAAGCCTAATCTTAAACATCTTAAGACTTGGGGCTATCTTGCTTATGTCAAAAATATTTTTGGACATAAGCTTAGTGCTAGATCAGATAAGTATAGGTTTGTAGGGTATCCTAAGAAAACTAATGGATACTACTTCTACCATCCTACTGAATAAAAGGTGTTTGTTAATAGGCATACCACTTTCTTAAAAAATAAACTCATCCAAGAAGGAGGTAGTGGGAGGAATATTAAACTTATGAAAGTTCAGGATCTACAAATCGATCCAGAAATACCTGTGGTTGGACCACAAGAAGATCCTCAATCAGAAGTACCCAAGTATGAGGTATATCCACAATACACACCTCCTCTCTGAAGGTCAGATAGAGTGCATCAAGCACCTCTGAGATATGATTTTATCATTAAGAATGACAATTCGATCAACATCATTCAGGATGATGATTCACTGACCTATTCGAAAGCTGTCATGAGTAGAGACTCAAACAGATGACTGAAAGCCATAAAATCTGAGATGGACTCGATGTATACCAATCAATTATGGACCTTGGTTGATACATCTGAAGGTGTGACCCTAATAGAGTACAAGTGAGTCTTTAAGAAGAAGATCAGAGCAGATGGCCAAGTAGAAACCTACAAAGCTAGGTTGGTGGTGAAGGATTTCAAACAAAGGCAAAGAATTGACTATGATGAAACTTTCTCATCAGTGGCTATGCTCAAGTCCATCAGGATTTTACTTGCTATAGCGGCATACTATGATTATGAGATCTGGCAGATGGATATTAAGATCATTTTTCTTAATAGTAATCTAGAGAAAGACATCTATATGACTTAGCCAAAGGGATTTATCTCAAGTGAGAGGGCAAATCAAGTATGCAAGCTAATGAGATCCATCTATAGATTGAAGCAGGCTTCGAGGAGTTGGAACATCTAATTTGATATGACAGTCCAAGAGTTTGATTTTATTAAAAATAAGGATAAACCATGTATATATAAGAAGACAAGTAAGAGTGCTGTTGTCTTTTTGATTTTGTATGTCGATGATATACTACTCATTAAGAATGATATCCCAATGATGCAATCGATCAAGACTTGACTATCGAATAAATTTTTCATGAAAAGCTTGGGTGAAACATCTTATATACTGAAAATAAAGATCTATAGAGATAGATCTAAAAAGATGTTAGACTTATCCCAGTCATGGTACATAGATCTCATATTAAAGAGATTTAATATTGAGATATGTAAGAGAGGTTACCTGCCTGCAAGTCATGGTATACATCTCTCTAAGAAAATATATTCTAAGACACCAGAGGAGAGAAAGAGGATAAATGAAATCTCTTATGCTTTGACTGTGGGATCAATTATGTATGCCATACTATGTACCAAGCCTGATATAGCTTATGCTTTGCGCATAGCTAGTAGATTTCAGGATGATCCAAAGAAGGATCATTGGAAAGTGAATGATAGCAAGTCGATATCAGGGTATGTGTTTATCCTAAATGGTGGGCAGTAAGTTGGAAGAGTTCCAAGCAGCAAATAGTATCTGACTCAGTTACTGAGATAGAGTACATCATTGCTAGTGAAGCCATTAAGGAAGCTGTCTGGATGAAAAAAAGTTCATCATTGATTTAGGAATCATTCCTAAGAATGAAGGATCGGTGTCACTCTATTATGATAACACGGGACATTATTCAAGCTAAGGAATCTAGATCTCATTATAGATCCAAGTACATCCTCAGATGCTTCCATCTCATTAGAGACAAGATGTTGTCCTAGAATGAGTAGACAGAAAGAATAATATAGTAAACCCATTCACTAAGGCCATACCACAACAGCTATATGATTGCCATCTTGATTGTATGAGATACAAAGACGATTGACTTTAGTACAAGTGAGAGATTGAAAGAAGAGTGCCCTATAAGCCAATCATAAGTGTGTTGCGATAGAATTTTTCTTTATAATTTTTCAACTTATGTAATGATATTTATTATTTGAGACATTGATTCATCATATTAGCTGTATTTTATTATGTCTAAGATTATGATGAATCCCAAAGATTAGGACAATAGTTTTTGAAGATATGAATGGGTCATGCTAGTGAGATCTAAAATCCTAAAACTCTAATCTTAAATATTCTGAATCGTAGGAGTATTGAGTCAGGGATCAATGTTACAGATAGACTAGCACATCCTATGTATGCTTGATGGAGAGGGTGACAAATCTCACTAACCACTTGTGTGGGATACTAATACAAGGATATAGGTGCTTATTTGAGAAATGAGTTCACTAAATTGGCTCGATGAAAGAAAATATCTTATGAAAGCCTTACTTGTATGTCAAAGATAGTTCTCTAAGTGGGAGTTGTGCAAGTGATCCTTAGACCTGAGACCACCATGAAATCTTATGCACATGAATCCATATTTTGGTTCATACCCAAGCATGGTATTAAGACATGTACGGGGTATTCTGGATATAGTGGAGTGTGTATGAAGGTTGTGAGTAGGTCAACATCGAATCGATCACTCTTAGTAAGAGGAGATCACATCCTATGTATTCTCAATCCTAGATGACTCGAAAAAAATCTTTTGGTCAAAAGTAGGAAGGAGATTAGAAAGAATTTCTAATGCTTCTTTATCAGAGTCATTATTGGTTAATTGAGAATCGATATGAATATGTGTTTGAGTTTGACATGATTCTATACTCATGAACATATTCAAGGTGTAGGTATGATCGAAGGATTGAATTGCACGGTAACTTACTACTGAAAAGTATATTTGATATTTCTATTAAATTTTATATCTTCTGGATAGTCATGATACATTGCTAGATATCAATCTTGACTTATAAATTTTTGATCGAACTAAAGAGTTTAATTCGATCACCAATTAGAAAGGATTCTAATTGTTGAGCTCAGGTTAGCTTGATTGGATCTAAATTGATTAAATTGAAATCTAATCAAATTTGGTCAACTTGCACCCGAATCTACTATCGGCTAAATGTGGAACCTAATGGGTCACACACATATAAAAAATGGTCAAGGATCCTTTTGAAAAAAGGTTAATTGAAATTTTGGATTCAATCAGGGTTCTGGGAAGCATGCTAACACATGTGAAACTCTTGCTCCTTTGGAGATCAATTTGGTCTCATTCCTTGCTAATTAGCTAGCCTAATTTAGTAAATATTTGAGTCAAGTTGTGCCACCTAGAAACAATCCAAATTGGGGCACCACATCTCATGTTAACACCAATTATGAAGAGTCCAAGTTGTGAAGGACTCTTGGCGCAAAACAGGTTTTGCGCATGCATATTGGCGTGGGCAGAAAGAGGAGTCCTTCTATCAGGGGATTAAGATGTGTGTGGTAGACCATATCACCCTCCATCCTCTGGTTCATATCTCAAAGCATGAGATATATTTCTTCTGGAATTTTTGGGGTAGAGAAAAAATTGGAAAAAGAAGGATGTCTGGAGCGTGTGCGCAGAAGCATCGCGTCTCTCCGTGATTTGGAGAGTCCTTCTCCCAATCAATATTTTTAAATTAGAATTATTTTTTTTATAATATTTCATATTTGATAAGCTATTTTTGGTGATTTTTTTGAAATTTTTTCAGACCTATCAGATGGCCAAATGGATGATGGAATCTTCCTCACATGTGCGCACGTGCGGTGATCAAACTTCACATGAAAGGATGTGAGATCACACCTCTTTGTGGATTTTTTAATCTCCTTATTAGGTGATCTAAGATTATGATTGAATCCTCTATCCATGTGAATTTTTGAGGATTTTTATAATTTGAGAAGGGATGTGAAAACATCCCTTCTCTGGTTGTGCATGCAGAGCAGGGTGCTAATCAACGTATCGTTGATAAGAGTCCTCCTGTTTGAAGGAACTCTTATCTCTGATAATCAGATCAGATAAGCCTCTTGGATGAGACATATCCCTCTCTTTTGGCATCCCTCTAGTGGCTATAAATTGGCTTGGGCACTGGGTGTCCGAGACATTCTGATTAGATTTTCAATTTCTCTCCGGTTGCTCTCCTTTCTTTCTTACAACCTATCTTAGTTTTAGGACAAGGCTTTGGGATTTAAGACAAAGCCTTATCTGGTCCTAACAAGGATTGTGAGAGTCCTAAAGAAGAAGAATCAGAAGTCCAGAGGAGGTTCTGAGAGGGTAGAGTTAAGTTCTTGGAGAAACCTGACCAGTATAAGGCTAGTCGAGTTCTAGGGGCTAGAACTCTTAAAGCAAGAAGAAGAAGGAGTGTTGTTTTTGGTTTAATTTTTGAATAGATCACCATTGGAGAGCAGATACTTAGACACCTTATGAAAATTAGGATTAGCGCTACAGTTATTCTTCTTATCCTAATTTATATTTATTACACTTTGATTATTATAGTCAAGGGTTTCTGGGCATTAAGGTTACCGGTGCATCAGGTGTTTCAAATAAAAATTTTAAACACCTAGTTCTTTCATTGTGCCATCGAAACCCAACACATCCCACTTTCCTACGGCGTCTGACGTGTATGCGAAGTAGAGGGTCTACACATCCAGACCTCCGTAAAGGATTGTTTTAAATTTTTAGAAATTTGATCTCTGATTCCATTGCTAATTAGATAAAGATTTGATCCTTATTCATATAGATTAATAAAAAAACTTTTAGATGTAACCTGAACTATCTGAAGAGAAACAGTTTTCCTTCCCTTCAATTAGTATCAGAGCAAGCCTTTGATTCATGCATGCATAACTGAATTTTTTTGAATTAATTATACATTATATGTAATTAAAATTTAATATTGAATATTAAATCTGATTTAAATCTATTTATATAAAATTTTTTATCTGATTTTGATTAGATTAGATGAGCCTAATCAATTGTTGATTAAGGTTGTTATAAGTTTGTTATAACAAAATTTTGCTGTTGCTAAATTTTTACTGAAATAACAATGTGAATTAAAATCTATTTTAAATTTATTTTAATAAAATTTTAATATTATTATTTTTATTATGAAGTAGAGTTTATTTCAGATCTTAATTAGATCCATTTCGATAGATATTTAAATCTGAATCCTATCAAAATTCAACACTGCATGAAAATAAATTTTATCAAAAATTTATTCTTTATGCATTCATACTTGCATCTAATTAATTTTCTATATGATATCAAATATAAAATTAATATTTTATAATTAGTATAAGATGTGTTTCAGATTTGATATGATGTATATAATGCATCGAATCTAATTAGATTAGATGAAGAACATAATTGATAAGATCAAGGATATATTCATAATTGATAAAATCAAGGATATATTCATGACATAAAATAGTTGTGTCAATAATTGCATGTTGATGTGATTACATATGAAATTAGATTTTAGATCTTAGTAGCTTAGTACTCAGATTGATGAGATCACTAGACCATCTAGTCATAGGAGATTGAAGAGATTAATCTCTCTTTTGTCTATTTGATGGATTCTCTTATGACGTGTAGAGGTGTCATTGTGATCTAATTTCATGAAAAAAAAAGTGAACAGATTATTATAAATTATTTTAATTATAAATATATTTAGATTAGATCTAAAGTGATTTATAATTCATTATAATAAGATAAAATTCAGATATAAAATTATTTTAGATATGAATAGCATATTACATAAGATGTAATCAGTATTGATCTAAAAGTTATCATGATGCATGAGATGTATATATGAAATTTAGATCATACCTATGCATGTTTAATTGTTAAACATACTATGAAAATTTATTTTTATGAATTGAAATATATGGTATGCTTCACCTGAAATCTTGGTAGAATAGTTCTACAGACTGAAACATACATTTCACATACTTAATTTTGAATTGAGCTTTGAATGATCAAGATTTGAGAATTGAAGATCATTAAGACACCACATAAATCAATGGATAAAGAGTTAGCTTGAATTAAATCCTTCTAATTGGTTAGACTTAGAGTTAAAAATACATATAGACTAAGTAGAGAAATTGATTAAATCTAATCAAGTGTTGAATTAGATTAGATCAGAATTTCTCTAAATCAATCATAATAGTTGAAGTTTGATCAAGTCCGTATGTTTGACCCTAATAAATGGACCATGATTATGGCTCTGTGGTTGAGCTCGAATTTTTTGGTGGACCAAATCGAAACTAATTAACCAGTTGGTGTCTAAGGTAAGTTTGACAAATTCGATCAAATGGTTTTTAATTGGGAGCTATTCACCTAAATGCGTCTACGGTGAGTTAAGGGCACATCCCTCCCACTGATATCACTTACCTAGCCGATATGGTAGATTATATTTTGATTAGGTCACTAATCGATTCATGCAGACCCATGTCATTAAGATGAATCAGTATGACTGATTTAGATATCTTTAGATCAGCTTATATTTAAACCTCTATATGACTTAGTGAAGTCAGTGGGAGGATTTACAGCTTGTGGGTTATCTTCTTCTCTTATTCTCAGGTCAATAAAATCAAATTTTCTAAATTATTAGGTTCATAAAATGATAGAGTTATGAGATAACTTGGTCATAGCCTCCCATTAAGGTATATAATAATGAGTTCAATATTTCAAATAGGCATTAGAGGTACCACACGCCTGGTGTCTATTACGTATTGAAATTATCATTCATCATATGACGATCATGATGTACCTTTAGATTAATGCTTAGGTTGGCCAAGCCACACTCGGGCCTGAACATCTGTTTGTTGGATGCACTTGGTGTTGTCATGTTAATAGTTGGACCTAACTAAGATTTTTAGTGGAGGCACCACACGCCTGTTGAAGGAATGCCTGAGGCAAAACTTAATTACTAGAACTTATTTGGAGAAATAATTGGTTATGAACCTACCAATGGATGCACTAGAGTTAGTCGAGCCATACTCGGACCCGAATGCAGTCTGTGTGGATTTTAGTATCCACTTAAAAATTAGTGTAATTCCTCGAGTTAGAGGTAGAGGCTACCAATTTGTAAAAATAGTAGAAAAATCTTTAGACTAAAGTCCATATCTTCAGGATTAAAAGTAATTCATATACTAATAGGCTTATATTTTTCTTTCAGTTATGTTCAACACACTATTCCTCTGTTTTCTGTTGAACAGCGACAAGCTCACCGAACCCAACTTTGATAGCCAATATCAAAAGTTAAAAATCGTCTTGGAGCATGAGAGGATTTTATATGTCCTTATGCATGAGGCACCTGAAGAACCTGCAGCCAACGCTCCTCGTGCCAAGAGAGACACTTACGTAAAGTGGCTCAATAACCATATAATTATGTGTTGTGTGATAAGGGCAGCTATGAATGATGAACTTAACCGTAAGTTTGAGGATACAGAGCCTGAAGAGATCATTCAAATATTGAATGAGTCCTTCGACACCCCAAAGGATGCAGAGAGACATAAAACCTCCTGCACAGTATTCAATGCCCATATACAAGAAAGGGCTTCAGTCACCAGTTATATACTGTACATGATTGAGCAGATTGAACGCCTTAGCAAACTTGGCTTTCCGTTGTATGAACAGTTAGGCATGGATGCTATCTTCAATTCGCTATCGAAATCCTACCTATCCTTTCTCAGTCATTATAGAATAACGAAGCCTGCAGTGAACTATCATTGTTTGCTAGGATTGCTGCAGACTTTTGAGAATGATCACTAGCTCCAAAAGGAGCTAGTGAATTTAGTGGGAGGTTCATCTGCAGGACGTCAATCCTCTAGGAGAGAAAAGAAAAAAAAAGTACAAAAATCTCATGTCGTCGATCCTAAGTAGAGCAAATCATCAAAAGTTGACAAAAGCCAGGTAGAGTGCTTCTTCTGTAAGAAGCTGGATCATTGAAAGAGAAATTATCCTGCTTATATAGCCACTCTTGACCCAAACAGGCCTAAAAATAAGAGAAAGAAGCAAGCAGTTGCTTCACAAAATACTTATATGATAACTCCTTGTAATTTCTCTGTTTGTGATACTACTATCTGGATATTGGATACTGAAAGTTTGATTCATATATGTAATTCATTGCAGGGACTATAGGTAAGTAGGAAGTTTCGAGAGGATGAGCGATTCCTTAACATTGGAGATGGAAGTCTTGTTCCAGTTTTTGCCTTAAAAACTTTGCAGCTTGTCTTCGAGTTCAGTAGTGTCATGTTAGATGATTGTCATTATTATCCCTCTTTTTTGATGAATGTCATCTCTGTAGGCTTTTTGGCCAAATTTGGTTTCAAATTTATAATAAAGAATGATTTTTGTGATATCATTATGAATGATACTACAATTATACATGGATAATTAAAACATGGCATATATATAATATCATGGTCTATTAGTGTAATATACACAGCCAACAAATGTCCTAAATTAGATAATATCAGTAAATCCTACCTTTGATATTATAGGCTTGGTCATGTGAACAAGAATAGGATTGACAGGTTAATCAAGGAATGTATCCTTGAGATAGATGCTTCTGAATCATTACCAACCTGCGAATCCTGTTTACTTGGTAAGATGACTAAGTCACCTTTTAAGGGAAAAGGTAAAAGAGCCAGTGATGTCCTAGGTCTAATATATACTGATGTATGCAGACTTATGAACATAAGTGCCAGAGGAGGATACTACTACTTCATTATATTTACAAACAACCTATCGAGATATGGGTATATCTATCTTATGAAGCATGAGTCAGAATCATTTGAATTGTTCCAACGATTCTGTGCTAAAGTGGAGAAACAAACTGGGAAGAGTATTAAGATCCTTCGATCAGACTATGGTGGTGAATACCTCATCAGTAAGTTTCTGATATATCTAGAAGAGAATGAGATTCTCTCATAATGGACCCTTCCTGGAACACCACAACATAACAGGATGTTTGAGAGGAGGAATCGAACCTTGTTAGACATGATCCGATCTATGATGAATTTTGTGAGTCTGCCAATCTTCTTTTGAAGATATATTCTAGAAACTACCTGCTACATTTTAAATAAGGTGTCGAGCAAGTCTATCAATAAAACTCCATATGAGATATGGACTGGATGTAAGCTAGTGCTCTCACACCTTAGGGTCTGGGGGTGTCCAGCTTATGTCAAATATTTAAAGACAGATAAGCTTGGACCGAAGTTCAATAGATGCTTATTCATAGGGTATCCAAAGAAAACTAAAGGATACTACTTCTACCTCACTGTAGAATAAAAAGTGTTTGTCAGCAGTTAGATAGTCTTTTTGGAAAAAGAGTTCTTAAGTGAAGGAGCTAATGCCTATAAAATTGAACTTGATGAAGTTTATGAGGTGGAAGGATCGACACACACAGAATTAAATTTGATTGGTGAATCGAATCCAGAGCCAGTAGAGACACCATTAAGGAGACTGGTAGAGTACCACATCAGTCGGACAGATACTTCAGTTTCTTGATCCAGGACAGTGATCCCATCGAACTTGATAAGAATGATGAGGATCTGATCACCCATATGGAGATCATACAAAGGCCTGACTCTCAGAAATAGCTTGAGGCCATGAAGTTCGAGATAGAGTCCATGGAGATTAATAGTATATAGACACTAGTTGATTCGTCTGAAGGGATAAAACCCATAGGGTGTAAATAAATTTTCAAAAGAAAAAGAGGAGTGGACGGAAAGGTAGAGACCTATAAAGTCTGTCTAGTTGCCAAGGGTTACCGTTAACATTATGGTATTGACTATGATGAAATGTTCTCTCCTGTGGCAATGTCTAAGTTCATCCGGATTATGTTTGCTATCACTGCACACTTAGATTATAAGATCTGGTAGATGGATATCAAAATCACTTTCCTTAACGGGGAGCTGGAAGAAAAGGTGTATATGATACAATCTGAAGGGTTCACATCCACAGATGAGTCAAAAGTGTACAAGCTAAACAGATCTATTTATGAAACTTAAGCAGGTGTTAAGAAGTTGGAACATGCATTTTGATAAGGTAATCAAAACGTATGGCTTCATTAGGAACGAAGAAGAGGCTTGCGTCTACAAGTGAACTTTCAATTCTGTAGTTATCTTCCTTATGCTATATATGGATGACATGCTGTTACTAGAAAATAACATCCCGACTTTGCAGAGTATGAAGCTATGGTTATTGTCACAGTTCTTCATAAAGAATTTGGGAGAAGCATCCTACATCCTAGGGATGAAGATTTATAGGGATAGATCTAGAAGGTTACTTGGATTGTCTCAATCCACGTATATCGATACCTTATTGAAATAGTTTAATATGGATAATTTCAAGAAAGACTATCTTCTGATAGGCCATGGAATTACTCTTTTCAAGAAGGATTGTCCGACAACTCCTGAGGAGAGAGAGCATATGAGTAGAATACTATATGCTTCGACAGTGAGATCTATCATGTACGCTATGACATGTACGAGATCTGATGTGACTTATTCACTAGAGATAGTGAGTAGGTACCAGTCTGATCCAGGTGAGAAATATTGAAAGATTGTAAAAGTAATTTTTAAGTATTTGAGAAATACTAAAGACCAATGGCTTATCTATGGAAACACTGATCTGAAACTTGTGGGATATACTGATTTTAGTTTTCAGTCAGATTGTGATGATAGCAGAAGCGTGTCAGACAACATATTTACTCTGAATGAAGGAGCTGTTTGCTAAAAGAGTTTCAAGCAACATACAGTGGTCGATTTTGTATGCGAAGCGAAATACAATGCTATATCAGATACTGTATATATTCTGCATCGCTATCACCTGGTGTGAGAGATCATGAATCGAGATGACATCGAGCTTCAGAAGATCGATAAAATGAAGAATCTAGCCCACTCCTTCACTAAAGCTCTTGGGATTAAAGAGTTCGATGACTTCAAATGAAAGATAGGTATAAGATACTACTCCGATTGGCTTTAGTCCAAGTGAAAGTTGTTGGAAATTGTGTCTTAAAATCAATCATATGTCGATTGAGTTCATCTCTGTATATGAATTATTGATAAATAAATAATAGTTATTCTGATATTTTTCATCATAAAGTTACATCTTCCTTGAACTCTTGTGATGTGATGAAGTCCCTAGAACTATGTTAGTATACGATAAAGAGAAGATTTATCGTATAGTTCTTAAATATATTCACGATCAAATGATACGTTATTACAAGATGATGACGTTTATCGAGTGAAGATCATTGTATACCACATGGGTTGGTTGTTCTCTTAACTAAAGAGTGTGATGACACTAGTATGGCATATAGGTGAGATGTAGGAGTACATCATCACGAAACAAGTGACTCATCTGCTGAGCATTCTACTGTCAAGAGCTGCTTGCGAAATACATGGATATAAATATTCTTCAAACCTGAGATCACCATAATGACTTACAAATAACTCACTACATTTTGGTACCAGACTATCTAGATTTTTAATACAGTGATAGAAGGCTACTGGGTACAGTCAAGTACTTATGAAGTCTGTATGTGGATCAAGATGGGATTGACTCCTCCAGATTATTGGAGTTGATGTATCGCTGTATTTCAATTTAGTAAAATCTTGGCCAGGATAATTCATAAAATAGATTTAAAAGGTTGAAATATAATGTGGATGAAACAATCTCGGTTGATAGTTAATCTGAGACTATCCTAGAGCATTCAGGGTCAAAAAGATGAATTATACGGTAACTATGTGTATGGGTTTTGAAATATTTTTTTATGATAATTTGATCTATCTGGATATTGAAAACCATTGCTAGATAGTATCTCGATTAGTGCAGGAATCGATTCTTGTGCTACCGGCTTAGTATTTGAACCTATGGAGTTACACACACAAGTCAGACACCGTAGGAAAGTATTGACCTATGTTTATATGTTTAATTTGGAAGTACTTGACTTGATTGAATATATAAGCTAACTTGATTGAGAATTAAGTTATGGATCAAATGAAATTAAAGAGTTGACTATGTCTAGCTAGCACTACACATGAGGTTCAAGTTCGATCTCAGAGATGAACAGTTTCTGATCTATGATCCATGGAGTATATGAAAGATTAGATTTAAGTGTTAATTAATTTTAGATTAGATCTAAATTAATTAAACTTAATTAGGTTCAAAATTCAAGTTAGACTTGGTACAAAAGTCCTAAAGACCTTGGGATTGACAGCCTTTCAAAATTATTTTGAACCAGCTTTGAATTGGATTTAAATCGAATCCATTTTGGATAAGATATGAGAATTCCTTCTTGTACTGAGATTCTCCTCTCTTATGGGCTGACTAACACCTAAAAGCTTCCTCATTGTGGGTGCCCCATGTGGGTGAGAGATTGGATGCAATTTGATTGTCATATGTGAAAATAATTCTATCTCATATAGGAGTCCTTCTTTCATGAGTATTAGACTGATTCAAAGCATGCTTGAGTTAAGAGTCCTATTCTTATTGAGTCATAGGATTCATCTATAAATAGAGAAGATCTCTACCTATGGATGCATAGCAAATAAATTAGATTGAGAGAAGAGAGAAAGAGAGAGAGAGGTCTGAGAAGAGAGGAGCCCTTTTTCTTCTTCTTGGCCTCTCCCCTTTGGTGCCGCCCCTCCTCCCTTGGCATGATACCTCCTTGGGTGTCCTACTTGCTGGTGTGAGGTGTCACACCAGCACATCTCTCTCTTTTGATTGGGTTGCAAAGATCGAAGTTCATCCTGCTTTCCTGCAGTGTCTGACGTGTATGCGAAGTAAAAGGTCTGCACATCCAAGCCTCTATAAAGGATTATTTTAGATTTTTAAAGATTTGATCTCAGATTCTGCTGCTAATCAAATAAGAATTTGATCTTTATTCATGTAGATTAATAGAAAAATTTTTAGATGCAACCTGGGCTATCCGAAGAGAAACAGTTTTCTTTTCCTTCACCATTAATATATGATATTTATGGGTGTGGAAGAAGAGGAGTTTTTCTGCATGTGAAACTCCTCCACACCATTTATTCTTGCATGAGAATTTATTTCCCCATGTAAGGTGGAGCACCAAGAGTTGGTGCCCCTTGGGAGACCCATGCACCTCTTCAGTTCCTATTTATAGAGAATGCCCTTTATAAATTTTGGAGCAGATATCCTAGCATTTGGGCATGGGATAAGTGAGGATTAAGCAAAAAAATTTTGAAAAAAATTAAGAAAAAGAAGAGAAAAAAATAGAAAGAGAGAGGAGAAGAGAGAAAAAGGCAAGTGAGGGCTACTTGACCTAAGGTTTGGTTTTTCTATGTATTAGAGTAGAAAACCAAACTCTAGATAGTGAGATCTCTTGAGAAGAGGTTCCTAGCATAGTCTTAGTAGAGGAATCAAAGGCAAATAGGTAGTGGTGCGATTCATTCTTGGAGAAGGACGTCAGCGACGTTCTTGTTAAGAAAGGCTGCACTATTTCGGTTGGAAAGAATCTTGATCATCATTCGTGTGGATCATCGTTGGAGGACTTCTACTTTAGAGTCTTATGGAGATCATTTTACCATCTGATCATCTTCTTTAGTAAGTATAATTTTTATCCAATTACATGCTTGAATGATTTGATTGGAGTCTATAAGGTGATTCTAGGGTTTGAGCTCCGGTATGCTGGTTTTAAGTGTTAAAACTCTTTTTATGTATGTTAAAAATTTTTGAAATCCATATTCTACTATGTGATCAAAATCCAATAATGGGATCAAAGCCACCCTTGTTAGATTCCATCAAACAGATGCTATTGTTGTAGTATAGATGTGATCTAATTCATATGATGCCAAAATGTTCTATCGATTTTTTGCATCGATCTTAAAATCAAAAATTATTTTTGATCATGATTCAAGTATGAATTTAAATTTTAGTTGTTAAATTTTAAATTTATCATAATTTAAAATTTAATGATTCATGATAAATTGATGTTTGAATCGATTTTATTAGGGTATATTGTTTCTAGCCTATTATTGACTTGGTCAAGCCTAATATGATCAGGATTTGGATGTTGATTCAATTTGTTGATTTAAGTCAAATTTGACAGGTAAATTGGGCCAAAGGGTTGAGTCCAGATCATGGTCATATGGTATTGGCTCAAGTGTTGAATCAAAGCACACCCTTGCATGATTCTAGTAATCATAATTTTTAGCATAGTTATATGAATAATATTACAACTTGAATAGCATGTTATATAGCATGATATGATACATGAACATTGTTTTCATTTTCTTTATATACATATTACATATGATGTAAGAGTTAGGATGTGTTAAAGACCAGTTTAAAATCCT
Source organism: Elaeis guineensis (assembly GCF_000442705.2). Taxonomy (NCBI): domain Eukaryota; kingdom Viridiplantae; phylum Streptophyta; class Magnoliopsida; order Arecales; family Arecaceae; genus Elaeis; species Elaeis guineensis. The sequence continues at coordinate 52,435,688 of NC_025997.2, forward strand.
CATTAAAAATTATATTAAGTTATACTGTCGGAATTCACTTGCTAACCAAATGTCAGATTCATTGATCAGTTGGTGTCTAGGAATGTGTTAAAGGTGGTTATTTAATTAGATCTGTTTGCTTATCTGACCAAGTTGTTAGGGTCTATGAAAAGCATTGAAAAGCCTCCCACCTACTTATTTGGCCAATCTAGTCTATTGAGTTTCGAGTGTGGATTACTTAGTGATGTAGACACTACATGTGCCTTCCTTCCTTCATACTAAGCCAATATCATGTCAAGAACTATAGTGAGTTTGTTGTACAATTACAAGATTTACTATGAAGATTGATGTGCAATTATCTTAGTGCATATTTGATACTTACAGCATTTTGGATATATTGCTTTGTTGTGCAACCACAAAGACAACATCATTCAGATATGACTATATGAAAATGAAGAATCTAACTTAACTAAAATATTATAGTTTGTTATGCAACCACAAGGCTATGAATGTTTTAAAGACAGAAAGATGTTAAGAGTTGCATGAGATGCAATTGAAAAGGAGTTTCCTACCTTTAAACTCATGAAGGTTTGTTGTGCAACCACAAGACCTTTTGTGAGGAATTAGGATCTCAACCCTACTAAGAAAACTAATAGAGTTTCTCGTTTATCATAGGAGAGGACTATGGTATTCGATAAAATAGTGGGAGTAACATTTAGATAATAGACCTAATCTAGTTGTGCATATCATCATGAGTTATCGCTTATATTGGTTTCTAGTTATTGTAGATTAATCTGTATAATGGCATCCTCCCTTTCACTGCATGGCATACATGATGCCAATAAATTGATCGGATCTAATTATGTGGACTAGTTGAGGAACCTGAGACTTATTCTCACATAGGAGAAAGTCTCCTATATTCTGCATATCCTTGCACTTGATATGATCGGTAAAGATGTAACTGAGGAAGAAAGGGCCACATACAAGATATGGCAAGATGACAGTGTGACTGTCAAATGTGTCATCTTTGTCTCTATAAGCAATGAGCTTCCAAGGCAATATGAAGGCATGGATGTTTCTTTCATACTCCTTAATCTAAAGGAGTTATATGGAGAATAGAGTCGGACTGCTAGATATAAGATATCTAAACAGTTATTCCATGTCAAGATGAGTAGAGGCACATCTGTGCAGACTCATGTTCTGAAGATGATTGATCTAATCACTCGTCTGGGATAGTTGAATTTTGCAATAGATGGTGAGCTTAGTGAGGATATGATTCTGCAATCACTCCCTAATTCCTTCTCACAGTTTGTCATAAACTATCATATGAACAAATTGAACTTCAGCCTGCATGAGCTGCTCAATATATTGAAGACCGCAGAGAGCCATTTCAAGGATGAAAAAGCTCCTATTCTTCTTGTAGATAAGATCTCCAAGAAAAAAGATAAAAAGGGTTCTAAAAAAAAGTTGAACCCTAAGGCTAGCATCTCCAAGAAGAAGGCGAAAAAAGTCTCTACCAAGAGTACCTGTTATCAGTGCGGCTAGGAAGGGCACTTACAGCATAAGATCATATCATAAAATACCTACAGAAGGATCTATGACATTATATAGTATGCATGAAAAAAATTGAATTTAAAATCAACAAGCATGTGAAAAAATCTGCACAAGGAGTAGATCACATGTACAGCTACTAGGGTTCCGAACCTTATACCTGAGTACGGATAGATGAACACTACAACTGAAACTCATGGATTTGAGGCTCTACTGGTCGCTCACAGTCGCACAAGGTGTCTGGCCTTTACAGATCATCCACACAAAGCCCTCGAACCGATCAGCCTTCCACGGGAGTGCTAGCTCGCATAGCAGCTTCTGATGGCGGATCTGATTTGACCCTCCTCTTTGATTACTGTGGATCCTTCTAATGTCAAAGATGGATTAGAAGAGATGCTAGATGGTAGAGGAAAGATTAGAGAAGAACTCTCTTCTCTCTAGTATTTTTTCTCACCCAAAAACCCTAGAACAATTCTAGATCTCTCACCCAAAGAGGAGTTGGATCTCCTCCAATGCACACGCCAAAGAATTAGAAGCCCACCCCAAACCTCATGCCCTTAAGAGAGGTTCGGCTCCTCTCTTTCTCAACCCTCTCATGGTGAAAAGTAGGAATATATCAGCACATAAAAGATCACATCTTTTATGGTTGCTGCACAATTACGGTAGGATGAGATAAGAGTCCAATTAGGTTTGAATTCAAACTTCCTTTAGAATTCAAACTCTAACGCCCTTATCCCCATCCATAGCTAGATCAAAGAGGGGATCGAACAAGGCTTTTGGCATGGGAAAAAACTCAAGAAAACTTTCTTTTGTTGCACATATCAAGCGCCCTTCACAAGGGCCAGTGGGTAGGAGTTTTATGGGGATCAGGACTCTTAAGTTTAAATCAAATTCAAACTTCTTTTAATCTTTTCCTTAACCATCCAACCCTATCCATTATAGGTGACAACTAAAGGCTTTGGCATGGAATATTTAGTGCACAAACTAATTTGTGCGATGAAAAAATGCATGGAGAGAAGGGAAGGTGCAAGGGAGGAAGTCCAATCACATGGGACTATAGGGTTTAGTCAATTAAGTCCTTAATTAGGTTTCATCCAAATCTAATTTAATTAGATCTAAATAGATCATGATAAACCTAATCTAATTAGGCTCCTATAGTTTTAATTAATTCTAATTAAATTAGAGAATTAATTGAGCCATAGTCCTGATCAAATCAGGATTAATTCTCCCTTAGCAATTAGGTCATCTCATAACCTAATCAGGTTTGATCTAATTGAATCCAATTTAATTATACTTAGTCCAAACTTTAATGCTCAATCAATTTGAGTTAATCAAAAATCTAATTATTGACTAATCCTCCTAAATATTACTGACTCTCAGTGAATTAATTTATTATAACTATTGCATAGGGTTAATCATCAATCATATTGACAACTTTATCCTTGAACGATTCTCAATCGTCGATCAGCCATATGATCGGAGAGGTACTTCTATTGTGTATAGCCCTATAGGTTCGAACCTAAGCCAATAGCATAGGAATAGATTTACATACCAATTTAAGTGACTATCTAGCAATGATACCTGACATCCGGATAGACCAAATGTATGCAAAGTAACACTCAGAATCTACTGACATATGGTTATCGTACAATTCATCCCTTTGACCCTTGATGCTCAGGATGACTTAGAGTTTAAACTGTCAACTCTTAATAGTACATTCATTATGTATCTCAACCTAATAAATCCTATGACTCCTCATAAGGATTGCCCTAGCCAAGATTTTACTAAATTGAAATACAAAGCATTCTCTCTAATCCCTTGGAGTAGTCAATTCCATCTTGACTCATGTACCGACTTCACAAGTACTTGACTGTGCTCAAAAATCTTTCGATCTTGAATTAAAAATTCAGATAGTCCGACACCAAAGCACAGTGAGTTGCTTGTAAATCATCGTGGTGATCTTAGATCAGAGGGACACTTATACCCATATTCTTTCAGAGTAACTCTTGACAATAAAGTGCTCCAGAGTTGGTCACATTCAGTAAAATATACTCTTATATTTTACCTGCATACCATAACAGCATCTTCACACTCCTTGATTAAGAGAACAACCAACCTATATGACACACAATGACCTACACTTGATACAATTATCATCCTTATAATAAATGTATCATTTGGTCACAAACAGATTTAAGGATTAAACGATAAATCCTCCTTTATCGATCAAAATAGTCCTAAGGACTTTCATCATAACACAGGAGTTTGATATAGAAGATGCACAAGCGTATGATGAAAATTGTCAAATAATATTTTATTAATAATTAATTTATATATATTTATATTAATTAGCACAACCATCAATAGGCTGATGATTGACATTGGGACATAATTTTCAATAACTCCCACTTGGACTAAAGTCAATCGGTACAGTATCGTATACCCATCTTTGATTTATGATCTCCAAACTCCTTGACTGCAAGGACTTTAGTGAATGGATCAGTCAGATTCTTCTTTCCATCGATCTTTTGAAGCTCAACATCACCTCAATCCATGATCTCTTGGATAAGATGGTAGCGACGCAGAAGATACTTCATCCATTGATATGCCTTTGGCTCCTTTACTTGAGCTATGACTCCAGTACTGTTGCAGTAGAGCAAAATTGGACCATCAATGGAGGGTGCCACTCCAATCTTGCTGATGAACTTTCTCATCCCATAGCTTTCTTTGCAGCATCAGATACCACGATGTACTCCACCTCGCATACTGAGTCGGCCACAGTGTGCTGTTTGAAATTTTTCCAGCAGACTGCTCCACCATTCAAGATAAATATGTATCCTGACATGCTCTTGCTACCATCACAATTTGACTGAAAATTAGAATCAATGTATGCACGAGTTTCAAGTCAGATTCTCCATAAATGAGCCACTGATCTTTAGTATTTCTCAAATACTTAAGTATAGTTTTTGTAACATTTCAATGGTTTTCACTCGAATTAGATTGGTATCTACTTACTACCCCTAGTGAGTATACCACATCTGGTCTCATACATATCATGGTGTACATTATAGAATCCACTACCAAAGCATATGAAATTCTACTCATACACTCTCTCTTGAGGGGTTGTCGGATGATCCTTCTTCGAGAGAGAAATTCTATGACCTATCGGAAGATAGTCTTTTTTGAAATTCTCTATGCTTAACCATTTCAATATGGTATCTATATACGTAGACTGGGAGAGCCCAAACGGTCTCTTAGATCTATCCCTATAGATCTTCATCTCTAGGATATATGCTGCTTGTCCCAGATCCTTCATGAAGAATTGTGACGATAGTCACACTTTTATTTTCTGTAATGTAGGGATATCATTTTCGATTAAAAGAATATCATCTACATACAAAATAAGAAATACAACCACTGAATCATTAGCCCACTTGTATATACAGGGTTCCTCTTTATTCTTAATGAAAATATACATTCTGATCACCTTATCAAAATATATGTTCCAACTCTGAATGCTTGCTTCAATCCATAAATGGATCTCTGAAGCTTGCACACTTTGTACTCATCTGTGGATGTAAACCCTTTAGGTTGTATCATATACATCTCTTCGTTCAGCTCTCCATTTAGGAAAGCTATCATCATATCCATTTACCAGACTTCATAGTCTAAGTATGCTACTATCACAAGCATGATTCGAATGGACTTGAGCATTGCCACAAGAGAAAATATCTCATCATAGTCAATACCATAACGCTGACAATATCCCTTGATAATCAAATGGGCTTTATAGGCTTTCACATTCCTGTCTGCACTTCTTTTTCTTTTGAAGACCCACTTACATCTTATGAGTTTTATCCCTTCAGGTGGATCAACTAATATCCACACATCGTTGACCTTCATGGGCTCCATTTCAGATTTCATAGCTTTAAGCCATTTCTCAGAGTCGGACCTCTGCATCATATCCATATAAGTGATCGGATCCTCATCGTTCTCATCGAGCTCAATAGGATCATTGTCTCAAATCAAGAAACTATAGTATGCATCTGACTGATACAGTACTCTACCAATTATCTTAAGGGTGATTCTACATAGAGCTCTGGATTTGATCTAATCAAATCTGATTTAGGTTCAGTCATTGGTGTCGATTTTTCTACCTATCAAATTTCGTCAAGCTTGATATTAGAGGCACTTGTTCCTTCACTAAAGAATTTTTTTTTCAAAAAGTGTGCCTTACTGCTGACAAACACCTTTTGTTCAACAGGGAGATAAAAGTAATATCTCCTCATTTTCTTGGGTATCCAACAAAATAACACTTATCGGATCTAGATCCGAGCTTATCAATTTATAATCATTTGACATAAGTCGGACATCCTCAAACCCTAATGTAAGAGAGGTTTGGCCTATGCCTTGACCATATCTTATATGGTATTTTACTAACTGACTTGCTAGAAATATTATTGAGCATAAAACAGGCTGTCTCAACTGTATATCCCCAAAAGAAGATCGACAGACTTGCAAATCCCATCATAGATTGAACCATATCCAACAAAATTTGATTCTTCCTTTTCGAGATGTCATTATGCTGTGGTATCTCTGGAGGGATCCAATGTGAGAGAATCTCATTATCTTCTAGATATATCAAAAATTCATTGGAAAGGTATTCACCCCTTCGATCAGACCGAAGAGTTTTAATATTCTTTCCAATTTGTTTCTCTACTTCATTATGGAATCATTTGAACATTTCAAATAATTTAAACTTATATTTCATCAAGTAGACATACCCATACCTAGATAGGTCATATGTGAATGTAATGAAATAGTTATACCCTCCTCTGTCACTAATGTTCATAGGTTCACATACATCACTATGTATTAGACCTAGAACTTTACTAGCTCATTCACCTTTTTCAGTAAAAGGTGACTTAGTCATCTTTTCAAGAAGATAAAACTCACAAGTCGGCAATGATTCACAATCATTGATATTGAGGATACCCTCTTGTGCTAACCTATTTATCCTATTCTTGTTTATGTGGCCAAGTCTACAATGCCAAAGGTAGGCATCCGTGACATTATCTAACTTAGGATGTTTATTTAGAGTGTATCTTATACTCACAGGCTGTGACAAAATATAGATGCCATTTCTTAATTATCCTTGTATTATTGTAACATCATTCATAAAGATATCATAATAATTATTTTTTATTGATAAACTATAAGCATCTCTGGCCAAAAGGCTAATAGAGATTATATTCATCAAGAAAGATGAACAATAGTGACAATCACCCAAAATAATACTACTGGATTTGAAAACAAGCTCGACAAATCCCAAAGCTAAGATTGAAAGTTGCTTCCATCTCCCACATTCAGAAATCTCTTATTGTTTTCAAATTTTTTATTAATTTGAAGTCTTTGCAATGAATTGCAAATATGAACTAGATTTTCGCTATCCAATATCCAAGTAGTAGTATCATATATAGAGAAATTATAAGGTGTTATCATATAAGCACCTTGATCCGTAACTAATTGCTCGTTTCTCTTTGGCCTATTTGAGTCATAGACTGCCTGACTTGATTCACCCTTAGACTTCTTAACTAGATTGGACTCAAGACCCATGTTCAACTTCTGATATTGGCTGTCGAAGTTGGATGCAATAAGCTCATCACTGTCAAATAGTGAGTGGAGAAAATAGTAAGTGGAGCAACACGATACTAGCCATTTCTAAAAAGAAAGAAAAAATACATACCTAATTAGTATATGAATTAATTAAACCTAAATATACGAATTTTAGTCTAAAAGTTCTCTCACTATTTTATATGAATTTGTAGCCTCTACCTCCAATTTGAGAAATTACTTTAATTTCTTAGTGGGTACTAGAATCCACATAGATTACATATAGGCCCGAGTATGGCTCAACCAACCCATGTGCATCTATGGATAGGTTCTCAACCAACTATTTTTCTAAATAATTTCTAATAATTAGTTTTGCTCAGGTTTCATTTCAGTAGGCTAAAAGCCTCCACTGAAAGTCCTGATTAGGTCCAACCATTAACATGAACCTACTCAATGATTCTAACTAATGAATGGTCAGACCTGAGTATGGCTCGGCCAATCTAATCATTCATTAGATAGTATAGCAAAGTCATTATATAATGAATGATAATTCCATCATTCAGAGAAACACTAAGCATAAAGTGCCTGCAATGTCAATCTGAAATAATAGACCCATTACCATTCACCTTAATGGGAGGCTCTGACCTAGTTATCTCTATAACCAGCTCATTTTATAAACTTAATAATTTAGAAGATTTGGTTAATACAATTTAATAGAATTAAAGACACAAACCAACTAATCATAATTCTCCCACTGACTTCATCAAGTCAAATCAAGGTGAACTAGAAACAAGTCGATCCAACTGACAAGTCACAAATGCTCTCACTAACTTCATTAAGTCATAAAGAAAACTAAGACAAATCGAACTGGGGGTACTTAAATTAGTCGAACTAATTTTCTAGTTAGCATGGATCAATCTCTAATCATTAAGCAATCTGATCAAAACATGATTCATTATGTTGGCTCGGTAAGTGAAATCGATGAGAGAAATATGCCATTAACTCATCATAGACTCAATCTATACGAGTAGCTTCCAATTAATGACCATCGGTCAAGACTGCCAAACTTACCTTAGACACCAACTAGCTAATCAATTTCAACTCAATGAACTTATGGACTTGAGTTCGACCGCTGAGCTAGAGATTAAAGTCCATTTGGATCTAATCAAAGACATGGACTCAACCAACTACAACTATTGTATTGGTGTTAGAGAAACTGATTTAATCTAATTCAACTTTTGGTTAGACTTAATTAATTTCTCTATTTAGTCTATTTAGTTCTTTGATTCTAGCACTAGGGCCTAACCCAACTAGAAGGATTTGATCCAGCTAATCCATAAACCTATCACCTCATATTTTATATGAACGATATTAGATCTTTAATTCACAATTCTAGATCTAATAGGTTCAACTTAATTCTCAATTAAGTTTAGGACTGACATGGGTTAAGATTCGGTATTGAAAAATAATTTTAAATTTTATAAAATATTTTTATAAGTAAATTTATACACAAAATAATAGTTTTGAATGATTGAATTGGCTCATCCTTGGATTGAGCTGACTCACTAAAGTGGGTCGATCAAGTTTTGAAACTTAGTAAGCCCACTATGGTGATACATAAATTAGGATTTCTTATACAGAAATTAGATCGACTCGATAAGAAATTAAGCCGACCCATCAGGGTACTGGGTCGATCCAAACAAGGACTAGATCGATAAAATCCCAAATTGAATTGACTCAATCAAGACTAAGTCAGCTCAGTTCGGCAATACAGCAACAGATTGCTAAATTTTTTCAGAATTATTTTACACGTCAATGATTAAAATAATTTTAATCATTAGATTAGATGTCACTTCCTTTTGCTGTTCATCTTCATGGATAAGAAGGGCACCCCTACACGCCATAGGAGAACCCCATCAAATGGGAGGAGAAGGCCATGAAATCTTACTTTCTCTTATGATCAGGTGGCCATAGTAATCTATCCAATCTGACTACTATACTACTCAGATCATCTAATCTAATTAATTTAGATCTAATCTAAATTATTTCAGATCTGATTATTATATTTTGATCATATCAAAATTAGATAATAAACATCACAAATAAACAACACATGCTTCAATTTAAAATCAAATTTTAAACTATATACATAGATATACATGTCATAAAGAACAGGGCTCTGATACCATTGTCGAGAATGCATAGGGTTTCATGCATGTATTTTAAAATTTTTATAGTAGAATAAAGCTAGACTAAATATTTTAATCTATAAATATATGCATAAGATAAGATCTTAAAATATCAATAGAAAGATCTATGATATGATATAGTATGCATGAAAAAAATTTAAATTTAAAATCAGCAAGCATGTAAAAAAATCTGCACAAAAAGAAGATCATATCTGTAGCTACTAGAGTTCTGAACCCTATACCTGAGCACGAGTAGATGAACACCGCAACTAAAACTCATGAATCTGAGGCTCTGCTGGTTATTCACAGCTACACAAGATGTTTGGCCTCTATGGATCATCCACATAAAGCTCTCGAACCGATCAGCGTTCCACGAGAGTGCTAGCTCATGTAGACGACTGCTGATGGCGGATCTGATTTGATCCTCTTCTTCAATTGTTTCGAACTCTTTCGATGTTAAAGATAGATCAGAGGAGGTGCTGAATGGTAGAGAAAATATCAAAGGAGAACTCTCTTCTCTCTAATATTTTTTCTTATCCAAAAATCTTAGAATAATTCTAGGTCTTTCACCCAAAGAGGAGTTGGATCTCCTCCAATGCACACACCAAGGAATTAGAAGCCCACCCCAAATCTCATGCCCCTAAGAGAGGTTCAGCTCCTCTCTTTCTCAGCCCTCTCATGGTGGAAAGTTGGAATCTATCGGTGCATAAAAGATCATATCTTTTATGGTTACCGCACAAGTAAGGTAGGATGAGATAACAGTCCAATTAGGTTTGAATTTAAACTTCCTCTTGAATTCAAACTATAATGCCCTTATCCCCATCCATAGCCAAATCAAAGAGGGGATCAAACAAGGCTTTTGGCATGGGAAAAAACTTAGGAAAACTTTCTTTTGTCGCACATATCAAGCGCCCTTCACAAGGGCCCGGTAGGTAGGAGTTTTATAGGAATCAGGACTCTTAAGTTTAAATCAAATTCAAACTTCTTTTAATCTTTTCCTTAACCATCCAACCCTATCCATTATAGGTGACAACCAGGGGCTTTGGCATGGAATATTTAGTGCACAAACCAATTTGTACAATGAAAAAATGCATGGAGAGAAGGAAAGGTGCAAGGGAGGAAGTCCAATCACATTGGACTCTAGGGTTTTGTCAATTAAGTCCTTAATTAGGTTTCATCCAAATCCAATTTAATTAGATCTAAATAGACCATCATGAATCTAATCTAATTAGACTTCTATAATCTCAATTAATTTTGATTAAATCAAAAAATTAATTGAGCTATAGTCCTGATCAAATCAAGATTAATTCTCTCTTAGCAATTAGGTCATCTCATAACCTAATCGAATTTGACCTAATTGAATCCAATTCAATTATACTTGTCCAGATTTTAATGCTCCATCAAATTAAGTTAATCAATAATCTAATTATTGATTAATCCTCCTAAATATCACTGACTCTCAGTGAATTAATTTATGACAACTATTGCATAAGGTTAATCATCAATCATATTGACAACTTTATCCTTGAATGATTCTCAATCGTCAATCAGCCATATGATCGGAGAGGTACTTCTATTGTGTGTGACTCCATAGATTCAAACTTAAGTCAGTAGCATAAAAATAAATTTTTGTACCAATCAAAGTGACCATCTAGTAATGCTATCTGACATCCGGATAGGCCGAATATTTGCAAAGAATACTCAGAACCTACTAGAATATGGTTGCCGTATAATTCATTCCTTTGATCCTTAATGCTCAAGATGACTTAGAGTTTAAACTGTCAACTCTTAACAGTAAATCTATTATGTATCTCAACCTAATAAATCCTGTGACTCCTCACAAAAGTTATTCTAGCCAAGGTCTTACTAAATTAAAATATAAAGCATTCTCTCTAATCTCTTGGAGTGGTCAATTCTATCTTGACTTACACACTAACTTTACAAGTACTTGACGTTGGAATTTTGTGTCGGGGCATGCATGTATATTTCAAAAAAATTTTTCTAAACAACACAGCAAAATAGAAGATTAAAATATCTTTTTAATCTACCTCATATATGTATAAAACATAGAATACTAGGATCTACTTCATATGCTGAAATTGAACACATGCTGAATTTTATGTTAAAATTGAATATATAATCGGATCACATACCTATTTTGCAAATTCTTTTTTTTAATCTAGATCTAGAAGAGACTAGGTTCTTCCTTAGCCATGCAAGTATCTGGTCTCTACTGATATCCACTCAGGATCAGCTTAGAATAGCCTTCTTTGGTATTGATTTTCTTTTCTAAGAAAAATCAGCCTGTGAATCTGAACGAAGCTTGGATCGCAATCAATTCTTTGATCCTTTCCTTGATCTTCTTCTTCTTCTCTTCTCTTGCTTTTCTTCTCTTGATTATGAATTAATAAAGGTCTGAAAATCAGCAAGTAAAGGGGTGCCCAAACACCTTTTGGGCATAGAGAAGTGGGACGCCCAAACTCCTTGGGCGTTGGATCTTCAAGGGAGAAGAGAGGGAGAAGAGAGAGGGGCGTGGGGACCTTCTAAGGGAGGCATGGGGTGCTAGAATTTAGTGCTTAAAAGAAGGTTCCTTTAAATAGACATAAGATTTGAATCCTATTCAAAATCAAACAACCACGTAATATAAGTCCTACTTGCATTAGAAATCCTTATTCCTTTAGTTATTTGACCCCCTTTAGGAGATCCTTTTGGTGCCAACTATTGGAGCCCTTGCACCAACAAATACACATGCCACATGGGGCCTAGGGGATGCCCCATGCTGGTCCAACATGCCCTCTAATAGGTGTACATACCCAACATGATCAAATCAAGTGGCATCCAATCAAAACTATCAACAAAATTGATTAAGGGTTTGAACCCTTACTTTATTTGATCTAAAATTCTAGGCACCCAACAATTGGAGCCCAATGAATCTAATTCATTTAGATTATTAGTACGTAATTAAATTTAAATTAATCTTATCAAATAAAAAATTCAAATACAAAAAAAAAAATTGGATTCAACCATGTGCTAGCAAGGTTACTCTGAACCTAATAGGGTTTCTCTAAATCCAATTGAGACTTCATAAATCTAATTGCTTGTTTCAAGTCTAATCCCTTTGCTATATGACCGCATAAGTTCAATTCTATCCAGTAGTAAAATATACAATAATCTTTATTATTATATCATTAAAACTTCTTTCAATCGATCGGAATAGTTCCACTCTAACTTATCAAGGATTATCGATCCTGAGCAACCCTAATGAGCTCTCACCATCTACCAGTGACACCTAGCAGTATGTAGTGGTAACCCAGTAGAACCGAAAAAGAACCTCAAGATATAGTTCACATGTGATTCAGTCCCTCTATCGTGAGTCCCGACTAGATGGCAGATTATGGATAAATCATCAAACCTCATCATCAGTTATATGATAGATTCGATTAACTCAAGTCTAATTGCGATCCTCATGAAAACTCTTTTTCATCAATCACACTGCTATAGCCATAGACTCTCAGACTTAGCCTCTCAAATTCTATAGGACTACTCCTCTCTATCAAGATCGATAGATTTCATCTAGATGCATACCCTACTCCTACAGTGGACCAACTGTCACCAACATTCACTACAATGACTCATTGAGATCATATTTATGTGTCAGTCAAACTCCAGTAGCCTCACTATGAGCAGTCATACCATACGATCAAAAGATCATTCACACAACTACAGTATCGAGACAATCACTAACGATCGATTAAAAATCTAAGTGATCTCTCGTATGGTCACGCTCAGTACTAGTTGTTCTCTAACAACTACCCGCACTCATCGTTCAGTGTTTCTATACTATAGACCAGAGACTCATCCATCCTGAAGGAAGCGATCTGTGTGTCAGTCTATCCGGATCAATCACTATCCTCATGATAATACTATATTGAAAAAATTTAAGAATTATATTACATGTCTCCAATTCTCAACACTTTAAGAATATATATCGAAATATTAATTTCATGGATGATTCAAAGACACATCACACTTGAATAAAAATTAAACTTATCCTTTATTAATCAAATCAATAAATTAAGTATAAAATTATATCTTAGATTTATTACATTATGTCAACCATATTGGCTTCTAGGACATACATCTAACAATCTTCCACTTAGACTAATGCCAATTGGCCACTAATCTAAGTCCCATCTTCTCAAGATGGACTTCCATCTTTAGCTGGTTCAATTGCTTTATCAGCGGGTCTGCCACATTGTCCGTGGAGTCTATTCTTTGCATTTTGATATATTTTTTTTTGAGATAGTTACATATATCGCTGCTCTATGTGCTTGAATTTTTGATGAGACCTAGGCTCCTTAGCGAAGGCTATGACGTCATTGTCTTTGCAGTACATTGTCATAGCATCTAATGGTATGACATTCAGTTCTACAACTAATATTCAAATCAGATTTTATCCTACACATCTATTGCATACTCAGCTTCAATTGATTGATTGTTTGGAACTATTCCAACATACCAAACCAATATTGCATAAGAATACACCCTGATGTAGATATTCTATCATCAGCATCCGTGTATCCTCCCACTCCTAACTCTGTCTATTCTCCAAAGATCAAGAATAGATCTTAGTGCTTCTCAAGTACTTAAGGATGTATTCACAATAATCCAGCACTCCTAGCCTGGATTCGACTGATATATGCTCGTGACACTCACAGCAATGGCTATATCAGATCAAGTACATAGCATGACATACTCCTATACCCAAGAGGTAGAAATTCTCTTTTAGAATTTTCTATATTGAACCCTTTCAATATCTCCTCTTTGTACTGCTTTTGTAACAGGTCTAGCATCCTTTTAGACTGTCCCTATAGACCTTTATTCTAAGAAATAGGATGCTTCTTCTAGGTCTTTCATGGAGAATTTCTTGGACAATCATCTTTTAACCATGATCAGCATGGGAACATCATTCCCAATGAAGAGAATATCATCCACATATAATACAAAGAATGTTGTTGCGCTCTCACTGACCCTTTTGTATATACAAAGTTCTTTTTCATTTTTGATGAAACCAAACGATTTGATCGTATCATCAAAATGAAGATTCCAACTCCGAAAAGCTTGCTTTAATCTGTATATGGACCTTTGCAGCTTGCAAACTATATGATCACCATCATCAGATGTGAAACCCAAAGGCTACTCTATATAGATATCTTCCTCAAGATATCCATTCAGAAAAGCAGTTTTCATATCCATCCATCAAATTTCATAATCATAATAAGCTGCAACAGCAAGTAGAGTGTGGTTGAATTTCAGCATGGCTATGGACGAGAAGATTTTTTGATAGTCAATGCCCTCATGCTGACTATAACCTTTTGCCATGAGCCTAGCTTTATAGGTCTCTATCTTACCATCGGTACCTATTTTTCTTTTATAGATCCATTTACACCCAATGGGTACTATACCCTCATGTGGATCCATTAAGATCTATACTTGATTTGAGTGCATTGAGTCAATCTCTGATTTCATTGCATTTAATTATTTTTTGGAATTGATGTCAGACATCACCTCGTCAAAGATATTACGATCATCACCATGACCTTTATCTCCTATAAGGAATATTTTCTTAACTTCTTCTATAAGCATACCCATGTACTTTTTAGGAGGTTGGAAGATCCTGCTAGATCTACGAGGTGGTAGAGGAACATCAACTACTGGATCATCAATAATGGGTTCTTGAGGATCCATAGCTCTTTGCTCTTCATAGACCTTTTCAAGCTCAACTAACCTTCCACTGCCACCATCCTCGATAAATTATTTTTCTAGGAATATGGCATTCTAACTCACAATCACATTGTGATCTTGTGAAAAGTAGAAGTAATATCCCATTGATTCTTTTGGATACCCTATAAAATGAGCTAATACAGATCTATCCTCTAATTTATCAGCCATCTGTCTCTTAATATAGGTCGAACATCCTCAAGTCTTTAAATAACCTAGATTTTGCTTCTTATCATGCCATATCTCATATGGTTTGGTAGGAATAAATTTTGATGGAATCCTATTCAATAGGTGAATTGCAGTTATTAAGGCATGTCCCTAAAGATATAAGGATAAATCAGTAAAGCTCATCATGGACCTGACTATATCTAATAGAGTCCTATTCCTCCTTTTGAATACCCCATTGAGCTGAGATGTTCTGAGAGGAGTCCATCAAGAGACTATTCCATTGTCCTTAAGATATTTCAAAAACTTTTGACTAAGGTATTCACCTCCTCGATCAGATCGAAGAACCTTAATAGGTTTATCTATTTATTTTTCTATTTTATTTCTGAATTCTTTGAACCTTTCAAAAGCTTTAGACTTGTATTTCATTAGATACACATATCCATACCGTGACATATCATCGGTAAAGATGATGAAGTAGCTATAATCACCCCTGGCCTATACATCAAATGGCCCATACACATTGGTGTGTACCAAGGCAAGTAACTCGATGGCCCTTTCTCCATATCCTACAAAGGATAACTTGGTTATTTTTTCTCAAAGACAAGATTCACAAACTGGATATGACTCTGGATCAAGAGAGTCAAGGATCCCATCCTTTTTCAGTTTGTTTGTCCTATCCTCTCCAATATGGTCTAGTCTGTGATGCCACAAGTACTTCTGGTTAATTTTATTTTTGGATCTCTTTTGACCTACGGTACTCACTATTTGCTCATTCAAATTTATATTCGCATCAACTGCAAGTGATATAGACTGTTAATTAAAAGACTACATGCAACCAATTTATTTCATAAATAAATAAAATAAAAATCTTTATTGAAATTAAATTCAAAACCATCTGTGCTAGCACAAATGCGAAAATTAAATTTTGATTAGCTACAAAAACAAAATAACAATCTTTTAAATTTAATCTAAATTCCAACAAAAATTGAAGAGGATAAGTGCCAACAGCTTCTGCAGCAACTTTGGCTCCATTGTCGATTTGAAGGATCATGTCACCTTCCCTCAACTTTTTATTTTCTATTAGACCCTACATTGAGGTACATATATGAGCACTCGAATCAAAGTCCAATATCCAACTAGAAGTAGAAGAAACTGTAAGATTAGATTCAATTATGAGTACACCTTCTGAAGGTTTATCATCTTTTTTGATCTTTAAGCTATCCAGATAGAGTAGATAATTTCTCTTCCAGTGGTCATTAGCATCACAGTGAAAATACTTTTCCTTTGCTTCGGTCTTCTTTGGAATGTCCTTCTTTCACTTACTCTCTTTTTTCTACTTCTTAGCAGATTTATTTTTCTTTTTTCAATCAAACTTTCTCTTGGTCAAAGAAGTCCGCTCTACAGTGAGAATAGTATCCCTTGAACTCTTCAAAGTTTCCTCCATAGTGACCAACATGTTGACCAGTTCGGGTATAGTGCAATAAAGTTTGTTCATATAAAAATTTACAATAAATTGACTATATGAACTAGTAAAAGATTGAAGGATCAAATTCATCTATAATTCTTTTTTCCTATCAAGTCCAAGCTTCTCAATCT
Source organism: Elaeis guineensis (assembly GCF_000442705.2). NCBI lineage: Eukaryota > Viridiplantae > Streptophyta > Magnoliopsida > Arecales > Arecaceae > Elaeis > Elaeis guineensis. The sequence continues at coordinate 52,452,565 of NC_025997.2, forward strand.
CCTCAATATCCTTGATCACTATCATATAGTGCTCATAGACTGACTGCTCTTCGCACATTTTCAGATTGAAAAGTCTCTTGGACACTTCAAAGTGTGCTGTATGGCTTTGCTCACCATATAACTCTTGTAGGTGAGTGATCATAGCCTTGGCAGTGGGCATATGCTCATGCTGGCTTTGCAACCATTTATCATGGATGCCAGCACATAGCATTTGATCCGACTATCTTCATCCGTTCACTTTTCATAAGCAATTTTTTGCTCTGTAATAGGATGGTTTGGTAACACTGAGGGTTCCTGATCGAGTACATGACCTAATTTTTCAAAAGTCAGAATAATCCTGAGATTTCTTAACCAGTCTTTATAGTTTATTTCGATCAAATGATTAGATTCAAGGATGCAGGCTAGAGGGTTTGAGGCTGACATTGTTTAACTGCGAGAATAGGATTTAATTTAAACTTTTATACTTTAAATTTATATTTGCTCTAGAGACTTTAAGATGCAAACAATGACTCTCATCAATTTTTTGGATTTCTCCACTTTTCGGATGGAAAATGAAAATCTTGATGCGATAATTAGATTCCTAATAAGTGCTGCGGTCCCACCGATACCATATACCTCACCTAATAATTATTAGTAATATGCACATCGATGCATGACAACTCTTTGCCCAGATGCTTCTCTAAGCATGTTGCAGCTATTTGGTCTCTAAGTCATGTGGGCTCACCTAACAGTTATTGACCATACTTCTTAGTTAAGCCCGACCTACCATTCACAAATAGGTGCAAGGCCATCATTGGGTCCCTCACCTAACAGTTATTGGGCCCAACCCCATCCTTATCCTGGAGCAACTTTTTGCTAATAGAGTGTTGCGTGTTCCTAGTGCAACTGAACCACTGTGACCAGCCAAGAACAATCAACATCGGTAGCACGCCTGCACATCTACAATGGTGGAAGACTTATGAATTTAATATTTATGGAGAGGTTTAAGTTTAGGTCTCATCTAATTAGTCATCATATGACCAATCTAATTGGCATGGGCTAAATCAAAGTACCAAGCAACCTTATTCAAGACTCAATCTTTCAAATTGACCAGATAAGTGGAGATCGATGAGGGTCCTCCCATTATTTTTCTTAGACACCAATAAATTTATCAGATAAGCAAACAGAATCAATTAAATAATCACCTCTCGATTACTTGCCTTAGACATCAATAGGTTAATTAGTCCAAATAGGTTAGCTTAGGTGAATCAAGCTCAAGCCATCGAGCCGAATTAAGTCTTTAGGTTAATTGATTCTAGATATGAGATTTAATTGATTTGATCAATAATAATTGTATGATCTTATAACTTAATTAACCTAATCATAATCAATACTTGACTCAGTTTGATCAATTACTTAATCAAATTAGACCCATTGTGTTCAAATCAAAAACCCTAGATGCAATCTAATTACATGATCTAATTTTTGATTTTTTTCATAACCAAAATTCTCATGCACAAACATAAATTTTAGATTTCAAAACTAAATTTTAGATCTAAATTCTTTTTATGAAAGATAAATTTTAAATCATAAAACTAATTTTTAGATTTAATATACAAGCATATATCTCATATATGTATGTAAAATTTAGATCTAAATAAAAATTCAGATCATAACATGATATCATATATCTCATATATAAATTATGAATCATATTGAAAATAATTTTCAGATCTAAATATACAATCACATATCTCATATATGAATTATAAATTAGGTCAAATTAATTTTCAGATTTATGCATACATCTACATATCGCATAAACATGAACTAGAAATCGTTCTAGAACAAAATTTAGATCTATGCATGCTTCCACATATCAACTATATGACCTAAAAATTAAATCTAAAATAAATTTTATATTCAAAGTAATCATCTATACATCTCATGTATCAAGAAAAATTAGATTTGAAACTCTTTTCAAAACATGTATGTCAATTTCATACATATAAAATCCGTAGCTCTGATACCACTGTTGGAATTTCGTGTCGTGGCATGCATGTAAGTTTAAAAAAAAAAATTTAAATAATACAATAAAATAGAAGAATAAAATATCTTTTTAATTTATATTATGCATACATAAAATATAGAATACTAAGATCTACTTCATATGCTGAAATTGAACACATGTTGAATTTTATGCTGAAATTGAATATGTGATCGGATCACATATCTGTTTCACAAATCTTTTCTTCAAATCTAGATTTAGAAGAGAGTAGGTTCTTCCTTAGCCACATAAGTATCCAGTCTCTACGGGTATCTACTCAGGATCAGCTTGGAATAGCCCTCTTTGACATTGATTTTTTTCTCTAAGAAAAATCAGTCTACGAATCTGAACGAAGCTGAATTGCAATCAACTTTTTGATCCTTTTCTTAATCTTCTTCTTCTCTTTCTTTTCTTTTCTTGATTATGAATCAATCAAGGTATAGAAACCAACAAGCAAAGGAGCACCCAAATACCTTTTGGGCATGGAGAAGTGGGATGCCCAAACTCCTTGGGCATTGGATCTTCAAGGGAGAAGAGAGGGAGAAGAGAGAGGGGCATGGGACCTTCTAAGGGAGGTGTGGAATGCTAAAATTTAATACTTAGGAGCCTTAGAGAAGGTTTCTTTAAATAGACATAAGGTTTGAATCCTATTGAAAATCAAACAACCACTTAATACAAATCCTACTTGCATTAGGAATCCTTATTCCTTTAGTTATTTGACCCCCTTTAGGAGATCCTTTTGGTGCCAAATATTGGAGCCCTTGCACCCACAAATACACATGCCACATGAGGCCTAGGGGACGTCCCATGCTAGTCCAGCATGCCCTCTAATGGGTGTATAAGCCTAACTTGATCAAATCAAGTGGTGCCCAATCAAAACTATCAAGAAAATTGATTAAGAGTTTGAACCCTTAATTCATTTGATCCAAAACCTTAGGCACCCAATAATTGGAGCCTAATGAATCTAATTCATTTAGATTATGAGTATATAATTAAACTTGAATTAATCTTATCAAATAAAAAATTCAAATACAAAAAAAAAATTTGGTTCAACCATATGCTAGCAAGGTTACTCTGAATCCAATAGGATTTCTCTAAACCTAATTGAGACTTCATAAGTTTAATTACTTATTTCAGATCTAATCCCTTTATTGTGTGACCTCATAGATTCAATTCTATCTGATAATGAGATATATAATGATCTTTATCATAGTATCATTGAAACTCTTTTCAATGGGTCAGAATAATTCCACTCTAACTTATCAAGGATTGTCGGTCCTAAGTAATTTTAATGAGCTCTCACCATCCATTAATGATACTTAGCAGTATGCAGTGATAACTCAGTAGAACCGAAAAAGAACCTCAAGGTATAGTTTGCATATGATTCAGTCCCTCTATCGTGAGTTCTGACTAGATGGTAGGTCATGGATAAATCGTCAAACCTCATCATTAGTCATATGATAGATTTGATCAGCTCAAGTTCAATTATGATTCTCATGAAATTTTTTTTTTATCAATCACACTGTTATGGCCACAGACTCTTAGACTTAGCCTCTCAAATTCTATAAGACTACTCTCTATCAAGGTCGATAGATTCCATCTAGATATGTATCCTACTCCTACAGTAGATCAACTGTCGCCAACATCCACTACATAGACTCATTGAGACCATATTTATATGTCAGTCAAACTCCAGCAGTCTTACTGTAAGCAGTCATACCAATGCAGATCAAAGGACCATTCACACAACTACAGCATCGAGACAATCACTGACAATCGATTAAAAATCTAAGTGATCTCTCGTATGGTCATGCTTAGTACTAGTTGTTCTCTAATAACTATCCACACTCATTGCTCAGTGTCTCTACACTGTAGATCAGACACTCATCCACCTTAAAGAAAGTGATCTGTGCATCGATCTATCTGAATCGATTACCATCCTCATGATGATACTATGACTGAGAGCATTTAGGAATTATATACATGTCTCTAATTCTCAACACCTTGAGAATAAGTATCAAAATGTTAATATCATGGATGATTCAAGGATACATCATACTTAAATGAAAATTAAACTTACAATTTATTGATTAAATCAATGAATTAAGTATAAAATTATGTTCTAGATTTATTACAATGTGTTAGCCATATTGGCTTTTAGGACATACATCTAACACTTGACTGTGCCCAGAAACCTTCTAACCTTGAATTAAAAATTCAGGTAGTCCGGCACCAAAACACAGTAAGTTACTTGTAAGTCACCGTAGTAATCTTAGATCGAAGAGACACTTACACCCATATCCCTTCGGAGTAACTCTTGACAACAGAGTGCTCCGAAGTTGGTCACGTTCGGTGAAATGTACTCCTATAGTTCACCTACCTGCCATACCAGTATCTCTATGTTTCTTGATTAAGAGGACAACCAATCTTTATGGCACACAATGATCTATACTTGATACAATTATCATTCTTATAATAAATATATCATTTGGTCATGAACAAGTTTAAGAACTAAACGATAAATCCTCTTTTATCGATCAAAATAGTCCTAAGGACTTTCATCATAACATAGGAGTTTGATATAGAAGATGCATAAGCTTATGATGAAAACTACCAAATAATATTTTATTAATGATTAATTTATATATATTTATATTAATTAACATAACCATCAACAGATTGACGATTGATTTTAGGACATAATTCTCAACAAAACAAGATTTTGAAATAAGAGAAAAGGATAATAGTTACTCTGTTTATTTTTCTAATGAATGTTATGGAAATGCTTCTATTGATAATGGTCTTTTATTCTTGTCACTTAGTGATAATGTTCTTCATGTTAATCAAATAAAAAAAAGAAAGAGAAAAGATGTAAATGTCATATACCTTTGGCACTACCGACTTGGTCATATCAATGAGTCAAGGATTAACAAGTTATACAAAAAAAATTTCTTTGATCCTTATGATTTTGATTCATATGAAACTTGTGAATCTTATATCGTGGGTAAAATAACCAAGACTCTATTTTGCTGGACATAGAGATAAGGCGAGTGACATTTTGGGCTTAGTACATACTGATGTTTGTGGTCCAATGTCGATTCAGGCTAGAGGTGGATACTCCTACTTTATCATATTTATTGATGATTTATCTAGATTTGGATATGTGTATTTAATGAAATATAAATCTGAAGCCTTTGATAAGTTTAAAGAGTACCAAAGAATAGTTAAGAAATAAACTGATAGCATATCAAGGCTCTTCAATCTGATCGAGGAGACAAATACTTAACTAGTGAGTTTCTTGATCATTTTAAAAAAATAAAATTCTCTCTCAATGGACTCCTTCCTACACTCCATAATTAAATGATATTGCAGAAAAGAGGAATCACACTTTATTAGATATGGTGTGGTCCAGATATACTTCATAGATCTTCCGATCTCTTTTTGGGGTCATGTCCTAGAGATTTCTGCGATGATTGTGAACAGGGTACCTAGTAAATTTGTCCCTAGTACTCCATATGAGATATAGTGAGGTAGGAAGCCTAGTCTTAAGTATCTTAAGATTTGGGGCTGTCCTACTTATGTCAAGAATACTAAAAGACATAAGCTAAGTGCTAGGTCAGATAAATACAGGTTTGTAGGTTATCCTAAGGAGAGTATAGGATACTACTTCTACCATCTTACTCAACAAAAGATGTTTGTTAGTAGGCATGTCATTTTCTTGGAGAAAGAGTTCATCCATAAAAGAGACAGTGGGAGGACATTAAACTTAAGGAAGTTCAAGATCTACACTCTATCTAGAAGCAATATGTAGAGAGTCCACAAGTGGATCCTCAACCTGATGTATCTATTGGAGGCACAGTCACAACACAAACCTTCTCTCTGAAGGTCAAGTAGAGTGTGTAATATACCATTCAGACGTGGATTTATCATTGAGAATAACAACTCATCACATATCATTGAGAATGATGATCCCACGATCTATTCGGAAGTAGTCATGAGTAGTGACTCTGACAGATGGCTTGAGGTCATGAAATTTAAAATGGACTCCATATATGCCAATCAAGTTTGGACTTTGGTTGATGCACCTGAGAGTCTGATCCCAATAAACTGTAAATGGATCTTCAAAAAGAAGATTGGAGTAGATGGCCATGTAGAGACCTATAAGGCCAGGCTAGTGACAAAAGGTTTCAAACAAAGGCAAGGTGTTGACTATGAAGAAATCTTGTCATCTGTAGCTATGCTCAAGTCTATTCAGATTATGCTTGCTATAGCTGTATCTCATGACTATGAGATCTGGTAGATGGATGTCAAGACTGCTTTTCTCAATAAAAATCTTATAGAAGAAGTGTATATGACTCAGTCAAAGGGGTTTATCTCCATCGAAAGGGCAAATCAAGTATGCAAACTAAAAAAATCTATTTATGGATTAAAGTAGGTATTAAGGAGTTGGAACATCTATTTTGATGAGGCAGTCAAATCGTTTGGCTTTATCAAAAATATGGATGGACCATGCATGTATAAGAAGACTAGTGAGAGTGCCATTGTCTTCTTGATCTTATATGTGGATGACATACTACTCATTGAAAATGACATCCCTATGTTACAATCAATCAAAACATGGCTATCTTAAAAATTTTTCATGAAAGACTTGGGTGAAGCATTCTGTATACTTGGTATAAAGATCTATAGAGATAGATTGAAAAAGAAACTTGGCTTGTCCCAGTCTAGGTACATAGATTTTGTGTTGAAGAGATTCAACATGGAGGGAAGTAAAAGAGGTTACTTACCCATGAGTTATGGCATACAACTTTTTAAGAAGATGTCTCCTAAGAAACCTGAAGAGAGAAATAGAATGAGTTTTATTCCTTATACTTCGACTGTAGGATCAATTATATATGCTATACTGTGTACCAGATCTGATGTGGCTTATGTTTTGGGCATTGTAAGTAGATTTCAGATAGATCTAGGGGAGGATCATTAGAAAATTGTGAAAAATATTTTCAAGTACTTGAGAAGGACTAGAGATATTTTTCTTATATATGGTGGATCTAATTTGAAACTGAAAGATTTTACTGATTTCAGTTTTTAATCTGATCTAGATGATAGTAAATTCATATCTAGATATGTGCTCATCCTGTATGGTGGCGTAGTAAGTTGAAAAAATTTCAAACAGCAAACTATTGTTGACTCAGTCACTAAAGCCGAGTATATTGTTGCTAGTGAGGCTGCTAAGGAGGCCATCTAGATAAAGAAGTTCATCTCAGAGTTGGGTGTGGTTTCTGAAATTGAATAACCAGTGCCTCTTTACTGTGACAATACTAGGACAATTGCTCAAGCTAAGGAACCAAGGTCTTATCACAAATCCAAACACATCCTAAGGTAGTTCCATCTCATTCGAGAGATAGTCGAAAGATGCGATATGATCGTTGAGCGAGTTGACATCAAGAATAATATAGCGGATCCATTCACTAAGATCTTATCATTACAGTAGTTGATCGCTACCTAAATTGCATGGGCATCAAGTATAGGGGCGATTAGCTTTAGTGCAAGTGAGAGATTGAAAGAATAATACCCTATAAGTCAATCGCATATCTGATGTGATTGGATATTTTTCTATATTTTATCTTTCAAACTCATGTATTTGATATTATTTATTAATAAAATTAGGCATCTTTGATTCTTTATATGCTGCATCTTATACTTATTTAAGATTATAATGAATCTCATAGATTAGGGCAATAATTTTAGGGCCATAATGAGATCATGCCAGTGAGACCTAAATCCTTGATAGCCTTGATCTAAAATATTTTCAATCGTTGGTTCATTGAGTCAGAGATCAATGATACCGAAAAGACTAGCACATCCTATGTATGCTTGATGGAGAGGGTGGTTGATCTCACAACCACTTGTGTGTGATACTAATACAAGGATATGGGTGCTCATTAGAGAATGAGTTCACTGAATTTACCTATGAGAGAATATCTGATGGAGCTTTATTTACATGTCAGCAGATTATTCTCTAGTGAGAGTTATGTAAGTGATCCTTAGACCTGAGATCACCATGGCACCTTGTGTACATAAATCCATGTTTTGGTTCATTCCCTAGCTTGATTCTCTAATCTTTATGTGGGATGTTTTGGATATAGTGAAGTGTGCATAGAGGTTGTGAGTAGTCAATAAGGGATCGGTCACTTCTAATAACGGGAGTGAACATCCTATGTGTCTCATAGATCGATGATTTGAAAAATTTTTGATCAAAGCAGAATGATAATTAGAAAAAGATTTTTAATATATCATCAACTAAATCATTACCTTCTAATCAAGATACATATAGATGAGCATTTGGTTTTGACATGATTTCATGTCCATAGCTTATCTGGAATGTTGTATGACTGAAGGATTGAATTGCACGGTAACTTACCATTGAAGGATAATTTTGATATTTTTACCAAATTTCATCTCTTCCGAATAGTCATGACACATGTTGTTAGACATCAATCTTAACTTGTAGACTCACAAGAATTAAAGAAGTTTAATTCAAAAATTAATTAAAAGGAGTTTTGATTAATTGGTGCAATTAGGCTGACCTAATCTAATCAGATTAGGGTTAGGTCAAGAGTCTGAGTCCACTGCTAACTAGATTTAGCATCCAATGGGTCACATACTTTGGGATTTGATCTTGGTTTAATTTTATTTAAACTTATTATAAGTTCTAAGGGTTAATTTGATATGCTAGCATATTGTGTTAACCCAAGTTCTCAATTTGGTTAGTTCAAAGTATTTGAGCTAGACTTAACCTGTTGCCTTGAACCTAATTAGATTATATCCATATTTAATTGATTTCTTATCTTTATATGAAAGTATTTCATGTATAAAAGAGGTTCTCCATGCCACCCACTTGAATTCAATACCAAAATTTATAGCTGTGGTAAAAGAAGAGTCTTTCTTTTAATACATCTCTTTATTTTCCACTCCATTTATTTTTTTCACACACCATTAATATATGATATTTATGGGTGTGGAAGAGGAGGAGTTTTTCTGCACTTGAGACTCCTCCATACTATTTATTCTTGCATGAAGATTTATTTCTCCATGTGAGAAGATGGAGCACCAAGAGTTGGCACCCCTTGGGAGACCCATGCGCCTCTTCATTTTCTATTTATAGGGTGTTGGTGCAAAAATCCGCCTACGTCGGAGAAGCTGGAGTCGAGGGAGTCGCGGTCGCCATCGAAACCTGCAAAAGAAGTCTAAACCGGAGGTGGGGTTGCTCCGGCAAGACCCTCCGATGCTCAAGTCAGTTCTCTGCCTCAACAAGAATGGAGTGCTCGAACGAAAATTTTAGCGGAGTTTTTAGGTAAGAAATGAGAGCTTAGAGAATAACGTATCTGGGGTCCCCCTTTTATAGGTGGAGGGGACAACAGACTGATAGTGACGTTTGTAACCGTCTGGCAGTGGGCTGCCCGAGGTCAGGAGGAGTTTGTTGCGAAGAGTAGTGGAGTGGAATCGTGGCTATCACTGGGACATGCCACGGGGAGTCTGTTGCAGGGAGTGGAGCGGCGTCCGTTGTCGCGACTTGCCAGAAGATGGAGGATCCGCGTGGTATCCATCGCAGAAAGTGGAGTAGGATCGTGGCCATTATTGTGGTCTGCCAGGGAGTGATGGAGCCACGCAGAATCCATCGCAAGAAGTGGAGCAGAGTCATGGCCATTACTGTGGCCTGCCAGGGAGTGATGGAGTTGTGCAGAATCCGTCGTAGGAAGTGGAGCAGAGTCATGGCCATTACTGCGGCCTCCCAGGGGGTCCAGGCCTGTCGACCAAAGTTCGGTTGGAGTCCGGTCTCCATGGAAGCCCGGATGGGGATCATTTGTCGAGGAGTCTCGGCCAAGGCCGCTCATGGTAGGAACTTGAAGTAGTTCATTTGCAGTAGTAACTCGGAGTGGGTCGCTTGCAACAGGAGCTCGAAGTCTGACTCCCGTAGGAGTCCGGACGAAGTCTTCCTGCGATCGAAGTCGGGGATAAAGTCCGGCTCCCATAGGAGTCCGGATGAAGTCTACCTGCAATTGAAGTCAGGGGGTGAAGTCCAGCTCCCGTAGGAGTCCGGACGAAGCTTACCTGTGATTAAAGTCGTGGGCGGAGTTCGGCTCCCGTAGGAGTCCAGACGAAATCTACCTGTGATTGAAGTCATGGGCGGAGTCTGGCTCCCATAGGAGTCCGGATGAAGTCTGCCTGCAGCCAGAGTCGGAGACGAGGTCCGGCTCCCGTAGGAGTCCGGACAAGGCCTTCCTGCAGCTGGAGTTAGGGATGAGGTCCGGCTCCCATAGGAGTCCGAACGAGGCCTTCCTGCAGCCGGAGTTGGGGATGAGGTCCGACTCCCGTAGGAGTCCGGGCGTTGTCTACCTGCAATTGGAGTTGGGGGCGAAGTCTGGCTCCCGTAGGAGTCCGAAAGAAGCCTACCTGTAATTGAAGTCGTGGGCGGAGTCCGACTCCCGTAGGAGTCCGAACGAAGTCTGCCTGCAGCCGGAGTCAGAGACGAGGTCCGGCTTCTGTAGGAGTCCGGGCGTTGTCTACCTGCAATTGGAGTTGGAGGCGAAATTCGGCTCCCGTAGGAGTCCGGACAAAGTCTACCTGTGATTGAAGTCATGGGCGGAGTCCGGCTCCCGTAGGAGTCCGGACGAAGTCTGCCTGCAGCCGGGGTCGGGGACGAGGTCCGGCTCCCGTAGGAGTCCAGGCGAAGCTTTCCCACAGTCGAAGTTGGGGACGAGGTCTGGCTCCCATAGGAGTCCAGCTCCCGTAGGAGTCCGGACGAAGCCTAGAAGATGGTCGATCATTATGGAAATTCGGGTGGAGTCCATCCATCGTGAAGAATCCGATCGACGCTGGTGGGGGCTTATCCATCAACAAAACTTGAGAGTGTTGTGGAGGCTCGGCCGCCTGGGAGGTTTGAAGAGACGTCGTCGGAGGTCGGAAGTCGGTTGGATCCTCGGAGGGTCACTCCTGGTGCAAACTTTGGCTGGGGGGTATTTTATACCCAACACCAGTCTCCCTACTTTCGAGTTTGAATTTCGAATGAAGGAAGTACAAAAAAATTTTCGTAGCCGAAGTTGTCCCCTTGAATCCTGTGCACGATCTCCTCCAGATATTTTGGCATTAAATGCGTGCGTGCTGGTGTCTTTTCGAATCGGGGCAATTCGAAGGGACCTTTCAAAATTTTCGCTGGTATGTTGGCCCAAGTACGGTGCAGTAATGGCTCTGTCAGCTATCAGCTGCTTTTAGTCGCCTGCCGCGGCGAGTGAGACACGTGGCGAGCGTGGGTCAGCCTGGGGAGATCCGCGATCATTATAGCGCTGAATCCCAGGGTCTATTTAAACCCACCTTTTAGCCTTTGGAGGCCTCATTCTGCCTGAAAGTTTCGTTGGCGTCTGCCTTCTCTCCGAAAGCTCTGACCCCTTTTGGCGTCTGCCTTGGCCCCAAGCATTCTTCGAGTCATCCCTGTCCTCGCCCCTCTGCATCCTTCAGAGCGATCTAGGTTAGCCCCGAAACCTTCATTTTTCTTCTTGCCATTTAGGGGTCTTTTCTCCTCCATTTTTCTTCTGCCGCATTCCCCTGGTTTGGTCCGCCTGATTTCTCCAAGATCTTTAGGGCCTTTATTTGAAATGTCTTCCGGCACCTTCGCCTCTAGTGGTTCCAGGAGTTCATCCGCATCAGCCCCTCAGGACCCCCACACTATAGATGAACCCGCATCTAGGGCTGGGCCTCGTCCGATTTTTGCATCGGGTGCCATACCTTGTTCTCTGACTCCGGACAAACTTCTACTGATAAGGGTTCAGTATGGAGTTCCTCTGGAGTATGATCTGGAGCTTCCCGGTCCCTCTGATCGGGCCAGCACCCCCCCACCTGGTCGTTTCTACCTGTATCAGGAGGCCTTCCGTGCTGGACTCCGGCTTCCGCTTCCACCTTTCGTCGTCATCCTCTTCCATTTCTTAGATATTTCTTTAGCTTCAGTAGCGTCGAATTCCTTTAGATTCTTGATAGGGTTCCTCTCCCTTTGCCATGTAGTAGAAGTTTAGCCATCTCTTTCTTTGTTTAGGCACTTTTACACCTTCAAGCATCATCCCTCGGCAAAGGACTGGTGGTATTTCTCCCTCCAGTTTGGCAAGAAGGGGTTGCTGAAAGGTGCTCCCTCTTCAATCCATAACTGGAAGGGGAAGTACCTTTTCATCCATTGCCCGACCTTGAGACTGGGATTGCCCCCTTGGGGCTCCCTAAGGGACTCTGTCCGCCGGGCTCCTAGCTTGGGGGAGGACGACCTTCAAGCCGCTCGGAGGCTTCTTGGTTATTCGGCTCCTTCCCTTCCCAACCTTCTGAAGGAGCAGTTTTTGTTCAACATCGGCCTGAGTCCCCTGGATCCTGCGAGTATCCCATCTTTCCTTTCTTCTTTTTTTTTTTTTTGCACGCCACTTCTTCCTTTTTTACCCCGTCACTAATTTTTCTTCTTTTTTTTTTTTTTTCTTTTTTTTAGAGATGGACGCCGAGGCAGCACGGATGCTCACCAGGGGTCTCAAGGCCCACAAAAGAAAAGACACCGCAGCCTCCGGATCGGCGAAGAAGGCTAGAACGGAGGAGACGAGCTCGGCCGTGCCTGCCCAGGCAGCCTTCGCAGTCAAAGTTCCTTCGGATGTCGAACCTCTGGCTCCCCAGGCTTCTTCCAGGAGTCCCCCCACTGAGGTTCCCATTCCGGGGGTCCGTTCTGCGGAGGCGCCCGGGGTCGAGAGGGGGAGGAGAAGAAAGTCGGTGGCCCGCAGGGCGAGCAGCTGTCGGGCCACCATCGAAGAGTCCCACGATTTCGAAGAAGAGCCGGGGGAGAATCCCTTCAATGACAGGGACTTAATAAAGTGGCTGATTGACAGCTGCATCCTGCCTGAGGTCATCCAAAGGATTGATCGTGCTGATCCCGAACAGTGGGTTTGGGACTCCCTTGGGTCCTTTCTTGAGGTAAACAGATTCACCTCCCTCCTTCCTTTCGCACCTTTGTTTAATTAATTCTCCAACTCCTATTCTGACCTCCTGGCCGCCCTTGCAGATCGGGCACCAGCTCTTCGCCAACATCGAGGCGACGAATCGGGCGAGAAGGGATACCATCCAGGAGGAGGAGCGTCGTCGGACCGAAGTCGCCCACCTCCAAGAAAAGGTTGCTGAGGTAGCCAACCTCTAAGAGGCCCTGGAGAAAGAGAAGCAGGTCCTGGAGCAAGAGAAGCAGACCTCGGAGGAGACGGCGAGGAAGGCGGAGGCCGAGGTCGCCAATTTGGTGGAGTAGATCCCGGTCCTGGTCTCGGAGGCCAGGGTTCTGGCAGTGGAGGAGTTCAAGACCTCTGTGGAGATGAGGGACCTGAATGTCAAGTTCGGCCAAGAGGCCTTCATTAAAGGATTCGAGCTCTGTCAGGAGAAGGTGGTTCAGAGATTTCTCGAGCTCGACCTCAGCTTTTTGGGCGAGGCGTCTAAAGACGAAGCTGGTCCCTCTCCCACTGCTACCGCCACCGTAGCTCCTCTTCCGAGGACACCGAGCTCCCCAGCCCCTACTTCAGAGGTCTGAGACCTCTGACCTTGTATTCTTCTTTTACTGCAAATTTTTTTTCTTTTCCCTCTTGTCCTTAAGAAACATTCAATCAATAAAGTTGAATTTCTCCCTATGGAGGGCTTCTCCACTCTCCCTTCCTCCTTTTTTATTTTTCTTTCTGCAATGGGATGCGCCTTGACGCTTTTATCTCCCAATGGCAGTGTCCTGCTGTAGCACTTCCCCTACCACGGGAGATTCCGCTGAAATCCATGATCCAACATCTAAAGAAGAAAGTTCATCATTTGACAAAGAGGTCGAAGAAGATGGATGGCGAACTTCGCAGGTTGAGGGAGAGCCACTCTGAAGCCACCGCAGAGGCCACCCGCTTTCGGAACCTCCACGTGAAAGGGATCATGGAGTACAGTCAGAGAAAGGCAAACTTCGAGAAGGAGCTCGAGGAGCACAAGAAGTGCGCCAGCGATCGATCTTGGGCTCAAGCTGTCAAGATCAGTTCTCTCAGAGTGAAGCTGTCGGCTGCACAGGAGAGGATTAGCCAATTGGAAGGAAGTTCATCCCGGCTCTTGACTCGGGCCGACAGCAATCGGAAATGGTCGAAGAAGGTCTCCGACCTTCAGCAACAGCTCCAGGATGCCGAGGTGAGCTATGATGCGTACCGGGCCGGCTGGCGCAAGCAGGTGGATGAATACAAGGGGAGGCTCAGGATGGTGACCGACAAGGTTGCCCGCCTTCAGAGGCAGCTAGCTGGAGGGGCTCAGCTTGCTCCCGCTCTGGATTCCAGCGAACTCCAATCCCTGAGAAGAACCGTAGAAGAACTATCTGTCGCCCTTGGGGAGGGAAAGACCGAGCTGTAGCAATTGAAGATCCAGCTGGTATGCGAGCAGCAGGCCGTCAAGGATGTGGAGGTGGAATCCGAGGTCCTGAGAAAAAGGCATCGAGAGGTGGAGAATGAAAGCTAGCGATTTCACCGAAGATACATGAAGATATTAATGAGAGAGAGGAAATTGGAAGTAGAAGTCGAAAGTTTAAGGTGCTCCCTGACGAGGGTCGAAGCCGAAAGTTCGAGGTCGGAGGAAGCCAGACCCCCTTAGGGCTCTTTTTGTCCTTTGTTCCTCTAAGTGTCCTCTTTTGTCGCTTGTCTGTTTGTCATCGCCGTTGTCGTTGTCGTTATTGATTTTGTCATTTTTTTTTTCTTCTTCGGGCTTCCAGGCTCTGTAACACATGTTTTGCTAATGAAATGAAAAGATCTTTGCTATCTTATCCATATGTCGTGTTGAACTGTCGTGTGTCGGACTTCTTTCATTTTTGTCCCGCATGATGTCGATGTTGTTCAAGGATTCCTTGTTCATCTGTGTATTAGGTCATCATTGTCGAGTTTTTGGTTCGGCATCGATGCCGCTTGGAGGTTCCTGGTTATCACCGTGTCGGTTTGCCCTTCATTTGCGACCGTAGATCTTACTCTCTTCCTCCCTCTTCATAGAGATGAGGTCCTTTGTGCTTTTAATGTAGTTCGGCCTCCATTTTTCATTGAGGCAGGGGGTCGCGATGGTGTAGAGGGGTCGTCGTGAAAGTTTTCTTTTTCTTGTCGGGTCTCAAACGGTCAGACCTTAGTCGGCGTCGCGACGAGGTTCTTCTCCTATTTCTGATGTGGTCGATTTCAGCTCAGGTTAGGATGAGGTTCTCCTTCTGTTCCTAACGGGGCTGTTGGGGGCACATATGGGTGCTATATGGTCTCTCCTCCCACCCAATCTGAGTGTAACCGAGCCTTCAACTTTGCTCATGTTAGGGCAAGGTTCTCCTCCTGTCCCTAACATGGCTGTGGGGGTACATGTGGGCGCTGTTTGGCCTCTCCCTCCATCCAGTCTAAGAGGAACCGGGCCTTCGACTTTGCTCATATTAGGGCGAGGTTCTCCTCCTGTCCCTAATATGGCTGTGGGGGCGCATATGGGCGCTGTTTGGCCTCTCCCCCCATCCGATCTAAGAGGAACCAGGCCTTCGACTTTGCTCATGTTAGGGCGAGGTTCTCCTCCTGTCCCTAACATGGCTGTGGGGGCGCATATGGGCGTTGCAGGGCCTCTCCCTCCATCTGGTCTAAGGAGAACCGGGCCTTCGACTTTGCTCATGTTAGGGCGAGGTTCTCCTCTTGTCTCTAACATGGCTGTGGGGGCGCATGTGGGCGTTGCAGGACCTCTCCCCCCATCCGGTCTAAGGAGAACCGGGCCTTCGACTTTGCCCACATTAGGGTTTGTTTTTGTTGCCCGAAGGGGTCGTCCCCTATCGTTACAAGTCCGTGCCAAAAAGGAAAAGATGTGTAGATCTGAAAGGAATCCTGATTTAAAATAGAGTCATTCGTTATACATTTACAAGTTTTCAAATCCTAGCACTATGGAAGGTCTGCTCCCTGTCGGGGTCCTCCAGAGACGGAGTTGATGATCTCGATTAGAGGTCGATCTCCGGGCTGCTCTTCCCTCCTTGGCTGCTCAGGCTGCGGCAGGACCCTTGGCCGATCTTCTCTACCCTCAGGCTGGCGTCGAATGAATCTGTCGAGCCGACCTCGTTGAATGAGCTCCTCGATCTCGTCTTGGAGCTGGATGCATTCCTCCGTGTCGTGGCCGTGGTCACGATGGTAGAGGCAGAACTTGTTCGGATTGTGCTTCTCGGGGTGCATGCGCATCCTCTCTGGCCTAGGAAGCTGCTCTCTGACCTCCATCAGCACCTGGGTTTTTGATGCGTTGAGGGGGGCATAGTTGCGAAATCTTTCTGGGGGAGAACCCCGTCGAGCCCGACGATCCGGGCTTCCCTGCCTGCATACCCGGGGAGGAGTCTGGACACGCTTATGCCCGGGAGGAGTTCGAGAACGTGGCCGAGCTTCTCTCGACCCTTTTTCGACTACGGGCTTACTCGAGTCTCCCACCTGTCGCTCTCTCGCGGTCTCCTCATCCTTCATTTTAAAGGCTTCTTCCGCTCGGGCCGAAGGGGGCGTACCCTTCGGCCCGAGCCAACAGGTCAGCAAAATTCCTGGGATACTTCTTCTCCAGGGAGAACAAAAGGTCATTCTTCTGAAGGCCACCCTTCAGAGCGGCCATCGCTACCGACTGGTCTAAGTTCCGGACCTCTAGCACAGTGATATTGAAATGGTTGATGTAGGCCCGAATGGACACCCCCTCCCTCTGCTTGATGTTGATGAGGGACTCCGAGCCCTTCCGGGGATGCCGGCTGCTGACAAAATGGGTCACAAATTGGTGGCTCATCTGATCAAAGAAAAAGATGGTATCCGGCTTCAGCGTCGAGTACCAGTTTCTCGCCGCTCCCTTCAAGGTGGATAGGAAGGCTCGGCATAGAATGGCGTCAGGCGCGCCATGAAGCAGCATCATTGTCTGGAAGGCCTCCAGGTGGTCAATCGGATCCGAAGTCCCGTCGTAGCTTTTGAATTGAGGGAGTTTGAAGTTCAGCGGGATCGGTTCCTGCATGATCATTTGAGAAAAGAGAGGGTCAGTACAAATGTCCTCACCATAAGCGGGGGGAGCATGGCGGAGCTCTTCGATCCACCTGTTTATCTCCTAGAGCCTCCGATCCAGAAAATCCTCTCGACTACGGGTCTCGAGGGTCTTCCGGCAGAATGGAGGTAGAGATCTTTCAGGGATGGAATCGTGGTCTGATTGAGGGCTCTCCACCCTTGGATTCGTCTTTTCGGGAAAGATGGGGCGGCTGGCCCAAGTGGCCCATCCCACCACCAGATTTTGGGATTCCGATGATGCTCTTTCCAATCGCACTGATGCCTGCGGCTGCTGCTGCTGTTGCATGACCTGCACAGCTTCAGTGAGGCCTCTGACCTGCTGCACCAGCAGGTCGAATTGCTCCGCGCCAACCGCCATTGCCGGAGGAGGAGGAGGAGGCTGGAAAACTGGAGGTGAGGTCAGAGCCTGAGATCTGGCCGTGGAGGTCGTGGATCGTCGCGTGGATACTTTGCGGGGAGGCATCGGCCAAAGACCTAGTGGGGGAAGGAGGAGTGGATGTCGAAAAAGATGACCAGAGGCGGTCCCGTTGAGCGCTCCTTTAAGAACAAGGGTACTGCGAAGACACAGCCCTCCTTCTAGCGCCAATCCTGTTGGTGCAAAAATCTGCCTGCGTCGGAGAAGCTGGAGTCGAGGGAGTCGCGGTCGCTGCCGGGACCTGCAAAAGAAGTCTAAACTGGAGGTGGGGTTGCTTCGGCAAGACTCTTCGATGCTCAAGTCAGTTCTTTGCCTCAACAAGAATGGAGTGCTCGAATGAAAATTTTAGTAGAGTTTTTAGGTAAGAAATGAGAGCTTAGAGAATAACGTATCTGAGATCCCCCTTTTATAGGTGGAGGGGACAACAGACTGATAGCGACGTTTGTAACCATCTAATAATGGGCTGCCCGGGGTCAGGAGGAGTTTGTTGCGAAGAGTAGTGGAGTGGAATCGTGGCTATCACCGGGACATGCCACGTGGAGTCTGTTGCGGGGAGTGGAGCGGCGTCCGTTGTCGCGACTTGCCAGAAGATGGAGGATCCACGTGGTATCTGTCGCAGGAAGTGGAGCAAGATCGTGGCCATTATTGTGGTCTGCCAGGGAGTGATGGAGCCGCGAGGAATCCGTCGCAGGAAGTGGAGCAGAGTCGTGACCGTTACTGCGGCCTGCCAGGGAGTGATGGAGTCGTGCGGAATCCATCGCAGGAAGTGGAGTAGAGTCATGGCCTTTACTGCGGCCTGCCAGGGGGTCCAGGCCTGTCGGCCGAAGTTCGGTTGGAGTCCGGTCTCCGTAGAAGCCCAGACGGGGATCATTTGTCGAGGAGTCTCGGCCAAGGCCGCTCATGGTAGGAACTTGAAGTAGTTCATTTGCAGCAGTAACTCGGAGTGGGTCGCTTGTAACAGGAGCTCGAAGTCCAACTCCCGTAGTAGTCCGGATGAAGTCTTCCTACGATCGAAGTCGGGGATGAAGTCCGACTCCCGTAGGAGTCCGGATGAAGTCTACTTGCAATTGAAGTTGGGGGGTGAAGTCTGGCTCCCGTAGGAGTCCAGACGAAGCTTACCTGTGATTGAAGTCATGGGCGGAGTCCAGCTCCCATAGGAGTCCGGACGAAGTCTACCTGTGATTGAAGTCGTGGGTAGAGTCTGGCTCCCGTAGGAGTCCGGACGAAGTCTGCCTGCAGCCGGAGTCGGAGACGAGGTCTGGCTCCCGTAGGAGTCCGGACAAGGCCTTCCTGCAGTCGGAGTTGGGGACGAGGTCCGGCTCCCGTAGGAGTCCGGACGAGGCCTTCCTGCAGTCGGAGTTGGGGACGAGGTCCGGCTCCCGTAGGAGTCCGGGCGTTGTCTACTTGCAATTGGAGTTGGGGGCGAAGTCTGGCTCCCGTAGGAGTCCAGACGAAGCCTACCTGTAATTGAAGTCGTGGGCGGAGTCCGGCTCCCGTAGGAGTCCGGACGAAGTTTGCCTGCAGCCGGAGTTGGAGACGAGGTCCGGCTCCCGTAGGAGTTCGGGCGTTGTCTACCTGCAATTGGAGTTGGGGGCGAAGTCCGACTTTCGTAGGAGTTCGAACGAAGTCTACCTGTGATTGAAGTCGTGGGCGGAGTCCGGCTCCCGTAGGAGTCCAGACGAAGTCTGCCTGCAGCCGGGGTCGGGGATGAGGTCCGGCTCCCGTAGGAGTCCGGGCGAAGCCTTCCCGCAGTCGGAGTTGGGGACGAGGTCCGGCTCCCGTAGGAGTCTGGCTCCCGTAGGAGTCCAGACGAAGTCTAGAAGATGGTCGATCATTGTGGAAATTCGGGTGGAGTCTGTCCATCGCGAAGAATCCGATCGACGCTGGTGAGGGCTTATCCGTCAGCAAAACTTGAGAGTGTTGCGGAGGCTCGGCCGCCTGGGAGGTTTGAAGAGATGTCGCCGGAGGTCGGAAGTCGGTTGGATCCCCGGAGGGTCACTCCTGGCGCGAACTTCGGCTGGGGGGTATTTTATACCCAACATAGGGGATGCCTCCTATAGATTTTGGAGTAGATTTCCTAGTATTTGGGCATGGGATAAGTGAGGATTGAGCAAAAAAAATTTGAAAAAATTAAGAAAAAGGAGAGAGAAAAAATAGAAAGAGAGAAGAAAAGAGAAAAAGGTAAGTGAGGACTGCTTGACCTAGGATTTAGTTTTTCTATATGTTGGATTACAAATTCAAACTCTAGGTAGTATGATCTCTTGAGAAGAGGTTCTTGGCATGGTTCTAATGAAGGAATTATAGGCAAATAGATAGTGATGTGATTCATTTTTGGAGAAGAATATTGACAGCATTCTTGTGAAGAAAGACTGTAGCACATTTTAGTTGGAAAGGACCTTGATCATCTTCCGTGTAGATTACCATTGGAGGACTTTACTTT